>NC_068970.1:65405744-65407200 GCF_016808095.1 Vigna angularis | reverse complement strand
GTGTGTGTGTGTGTCAGTTTGTGTGTACGTGTGTTTGTGTGTGTATGTGTGTGTTTGTGTATTTTTGTGTGTGTATGTGTGTTTGTTTGGGTTTATATGTTTGTGTGAATGTGTTGTGTGAATGTGTTATGTGTGTGTGTGGATGTTTTGTGTGTGTGTGTGTATGTGGATGTTTGTACGTGTATGTGAGTATGTGCATGTTTTTGCGATTGTAATATTGGTGTGTGTATGTATAAGGTTGTGTGTATAGTTGTTTGTGTGAGTGTGTGTGTTGTGCATGTAATATGTATGTGTGTGCTAGTGTATGTGTGTGTGTGTGTATTTGTGTGCAATATATGTGTGTATGAGTGTGTGTGCCTGTATATGTGTATGTGTGTTTGTATGTGTGTGTGTGTGTAATGTGTGTGTGTGTGTGTGTGTGTGTTTGTGTATGTGTAGTGGTGTTTATGTGGTATATATGCGTGTGTGTGCGTGTGTGTGTATAAGGGTTTCTGTGTTTGTGTGTGTGTGTATGTGATTATGTTTTTGATTGTCCGTGTGTGTGTGTGTGTTTATGTGTTTATGTGGGTGATATGTGTGAGTAGGTGAATGGGTGTGTAGGTATAAGTTTGTATGTGTGTGGGTGTGTGTTTGTGTGTTTCAATATGTGTGTGTGTGTAATATATGTGTTTGTATGTGTGTGTGTGTGTTTGTGGGTGTGGGTGTGTGTGTGTGTGTGTAATACATGTGTGTGTCTGTGTTTGTGGGGGTGGGTGTTTATGTGTGTGTGTGTGTGTGCTTGTTTGTGAGTGTGTGTGCATGTATGCGTGTATGTCTGTGTAGGGGTTTTTGTGTGTGTGTGTGTGTGCGTGTGTGAATGTGTGTTTGTGAATGTGTGTTTGTGTGTATGTGTGTGTGTTGGTGTGTATTTGTGTGCAATATATGTGTATATGAGTGTATGTGCTTGTTTGTGTGTATGTGTGTATGAGTGTATGTGCTTGTGTGTTTGTATGTGTGTGTGTGTGTGTGTGTAATGTGTGTGTCTATGTTTGTGTATGTGCAGTGGTGTTTGTGTGGTATATATGCGTGTGTGTGCGTGTGTGTATAAGGTTTTATGTGTGTGTGTGTGTGTGTGTGTTTATGTGTGTGTATGTGATTATGTTTTTGTTTGTGCATGAGTGTGGGTGTGTTTATGTGTGTGTGTATGTGTATGCGTGTGTTTATGTGTTTCTGTGGGTGATATGTGCTAGTGGGTGAATAGGTGTGCAGGTATAAGTTTGTATGTGTGTGGGTGTGTGTTTGTGTGTGTCAATATGTGTGTGTATGTGTGTGTAATATATGTGTTTGTATGGATGTGTGTGTGTTTGTGTGTGTGTGTGTGTGTGTGTGTGCTTGTCTGTGAGTGTGTGTGCATGTATGCGTGTATGTCTTTGTAGGGGTTTGAGTGTGTGTGTGTGTGTGTGTGTGTGTGTGTGTG
>NC_068970.1:65398244-65403244 GCF_016808095.1 Vigna angularis | reverse complement strand
ACCCTAAACCCTAAACCCTAAACCCTAAACCCTAAACCCTAAACCCTAAACCCTAAACCCTAAACCCTAAACCCTAAACCCTAAACCCTAAACCCTAAACCCTAAACCCTAAACCCTAAACCCTAAACCCTAAACCCTAAACCCTAAACCCTAAACCCTAAACCCTAAACCCTAAACCCTAAACCCTAAACCCTAAACCCTAAACCCTAAACCCTAAACCCTAAACCCTAAACCCTAAACCCTAAACCCTAAACCCTAAACCCTAAACCCTAAACCCTAAACCCTAAACCCTAAACCCTAAACCCTAAACCCTAAACCCTAAACCCTAAACCCTAAACCCTAAACCCTAAACCCTAAACCCTAAACCCTAAACCCTAAACCCTAAACCCTAAACCCTAAACCCTAAACCCTAAACCCTAAACCCTAAACCCTAAACCCTAAACCCTAAACCCTAAACCCTAAACCCTAAACCCTAAACCCTAAACCCTAAACCCTAAACCCTAAACCCTAAACCCTAAACCCTAAACCCTAAACCCTAAACCCTAAACCCTAAACCCTAAACCCTAAACCCTAAACCCTAAACCCTAAACCCTAAACCCTAAACCCTAAACCCTAAACCCTAAACCCTAAACCCTAAACCCTAAACCCTAAACCCTAAACCCTAAACCCTAAACCCTAAACCCTAAACCCTAAACCCTAAACCCTAAACCCTAAACCCTAAACCCTAAACCCTAAACCCTAAACCCTAAACCCTAAACCCTAAACCCTAAACCCTAAACCCTAAACCCTAAACCCTAAACCCTAAACCCTAAACCCTAAACCCTAAACCCTAAACCCTAAACCCTAAACCCTAAACCCTAAACCCTAAACCCTAAACCCTAAACCCTAAACCCTAAACCCTAAACCCTAAACCCTAAACCCTAAACCCTAAACCCTAAACCCTAAACCCTAAACCCTAAACCCTAAACCCTAAACCCTAAACCCTAAACCCTAAACCCTAAACCCTAAACCCTAAACCCTAAACCCTAAACCCTAAACCCTAAACCCTAAACCCTAAACCCTAAACCCTAAACCCTAAACCCTAAACCCTAAACCCTAAACCCTAAACCCTAAACCCTAAACCCTAAACCCTAAACCCTAAACCCTAAACCCTAAACCCTAAACCCTAAACCCTAAACCCTAAACCCTAAACCCTAAACCCTAAACCCTAAACCCTAAACCCTAAACCCTAAACCCTAAACCCTAAACCCTAAACCCTAAACCCTAAACCCTAAACCCTAAACCCTAAACCCTAAACCCTAAACCCTAAACCCTAAACCCTAAACCCTAAACCCTAAACCCTAAACCCTAAACCCTAAACCCTAAACCCTAAACCCTAAACCCTAAACCCTAAACCCTAAACCCTAAACCCTAAACCCTAAACCCTAAACCCTAAACCCTAAACCCTAAACCCTAAACCCTAAACCCTAAACCCTAAACCCTAAACCCTAAACCCTAAACCCTAAACCCTAAACCCTAAACCCTAAACCCTAAACCCTAAACCCTAAACCCTAAACCCTAAACCCTAAACCCTAAACCCTAAACCCTAAACCCTAAACCCTAAACCCTAAACCCTAAACCCTAAACCCTAAACCCTAAACCCTAAACCCTAAACCCTAAACCCTAAACCCTAAACCCCAAACCCTAAACCCTAAACCCTAAACCCTAAACCCTAAACCCTAAAAAAACCCTAAACCCTAAACACCCAAACCCCTAACCCCTAAACCCTAAACCATAAAAACCCTAAACCCTAAAAACCCTAACCCCTAAACCTAAACCCTAAACCCTAAAAAACCCTAAGCCCTAAGCCCTAAACTCAAAACCCTAAGCCCTAAACCCTAAAAAACCCTAAACCCTATTTAAACCCTAAACCCCTAAACTCAAAACCCTAAGCCCTAAACCCTAAAAAACCCTAAACCCTATTTAAACCCTAAACCCATAAACCCTAAACCCTAAAAAACCCTAAACCCCTAAACACTAAAACCCTAAACTCGAAACCCCAAACCCCAAATCTCAAACCCTATCCCTAAACTTTAAACTCTAAAATAACCTTCAAGCGTAGAGAGCACGAAAAGGCCCAAAGAACCGTAAAGAGACTGAAATAACCATGAAGAGCCCTATAGATCCCTAAATACCCAAAGATCCTTAAGGGGCTCTAAAGACTTCGAAGGAAACCTAAAGGGCCCTAAAAGGCCTAGAGAGCCCTAAATAGACCCAAAGATCCTTAAAGAGCCTTAAAGATCCTTAAAATGCCCAAAATGCCTTAAAAAGCCTTAAAGAGCTCTAAAGACCCTTACATAACACTAAAAAGCCCTAGAGAACGCTAAAAAGTCCTAATGTACTCTAAAGAGCTTTAAAGAGCCGTAAAGACCCCTAAAAACCCTAAAGAGCCCTAATATACTCTATAGAGCCCCAAAAAGTCCTAAAGAACCCTAAAAGCCCCTGAAATTCCCTAAAGAGTGCCAAAAATCACTAAAGGGTCGTAAAATGCCCTAAAGAGCCATTAAGAACCCTTACGAACCCCAAGGAGCCGTAAAGAGACCTAAATAGCCCTAAAGAGTGCGTTTGTGTGTGTATTTATGTGTTTGTGCGTGTGATTTGTGTGTGGGGGGTGGGTGGGCGTGTGTGTTTGTGCGTGTAATATGTGTGTGTATGTGTGTCAGTGTGTGTGTGTGTGTATGTGTGTGTATGTGTGTGTAATATATGTTTGTCTATGGGTATGTGTATGTGTGTATGTGTGTATATATTTGTGTGTGTGTGTATGTGTGTGTAATATATGTTTGTCTATGGGTATGTGTATGTGTGTATATGTTTGTCTATGGGTATATGTATGTGTGTATATGTTTGTGCGTGTGTTTATGTGTGTGTAATATATTTGTGTGTGTTTGTATGTCTGTATATGTGTGCGTGTGTGTGTGTAGATGGATGGATTTATGTGTGTGGAGGGAGAGTTTGTGTATGCTTGTGTGAGTGTGTGTGTGTTTGTTTGTGTGTTTGGGAGTGTTTGTGTGTGAAGTTTTTTGTGTGTTTAAGAGTGTTTGAGTGTTTGGGAGTGTGTGCTTTTGTGTTTATGTGTGTAATGTGTGTGTTTGTGTGTGTGTATGAGTGTGTGTGTGTGTGTGTGTGTGTCAGTTTGTGTGTACGTGTGTTTGTGTGTGTATGTGTGTGTTTGTGTATTTTTGTGTGTGTATGTGTGTTTGTTTGGGTTTATATGTTTGTGTGAATGTGTTGTGTGAATGTGTTATGTGTGTGTGTGGATGTTTTGTGTGTGTGTGTGTATGTGGATGTTTGTACGTGTATGTGAGTATGTGCATGTTTTTGCGATTGTAATATTGGTGTGTGTATGTATAAGGTTGTGTGTATAGTTGTTTGTGTGAGTGTGTGTGTTGTGCATGTAATATGTATGTGTGTGCTAGTGTATGTGTGTGTGTGTGTATTTGTGTGCAATATATGTGTGTATGAGTGTGTGTGCCTGTATATGTGTATGTGTGTTTGTATGTGTGTGTGTGTGTAATGTGTGTGTGTGTGTGTGTGTGTGTTTGTGTATGTGTAGTGGTGTTTATGTGGTATATATGCGTGTGTGTGCGTGTGTGTGTATAAGGGTTTCTGTGTTTGTGTGTGTGTGTATGTGATTATGTTTTTGATTGTCCGTGTGTGTGTGTGTGTTTATGTGTTTATGTGGGTGATATGTGTGAGTAGGTGAATGGGTGTGTAGGTATAAGTTTGTATGTGTGTGGGTGTGTGTTTGTGTGTTTCAATATGTGTGTGTGTGTAATATATGTGTTTGTATGTGTGTGTGTGTGTTTGTGGGTGTGGGTGTGTGTGTGTGTGTGTAATACATGTGTGTGTCTGTGTTTGTGGGGGTGGGTGTTTATGTGTGTGTGTGTGTGTGCTTGTTTGTGAGTGTGTGTGCATGTATGCGTGTATGTCTGTGTAGGGGTTTTTGTGTGTGTGTGTGTGTGCGTGTGTGAATGTGTGTTTGTGAATGTGTGTTTGTGTGTATGTGTGTGTGTTGGTGTGTATTTGTGTGCAATATATGTGTATATGAGTGTATGTGCTTGTTTGTGTGTATGTGTGTATGAGTGTATGTGCTTGTGTGTTTGTATGTGTGTGTGTGTGTGTGTGTGTAATGTGTGTGTCTATGTTTGTGTATGTGCAGTGGTGTTTGTGTGGTATATATGCGTGTGTGTGCGTGTGTGTATAAGGTTTTATGTGTGTGTGTGTGTGTGTGTTTATGTGTGTGTATGTGATTATGTTTTTGTTTGTGCATGAGTGTGGGTGTGTTTATGTGTGTGTGTATGTGTATGCGTGTGTTTATGTGTTTCTGTGGGTGATATGTGCTAGTGGGTGAATAGGTGTGCAGGTATAAGTTTGTATGTGTGTGGGTGTGTGTTTGTGTGTGTCAATATGTGTGTGTATGTGTGTGTAATATATGTGTTTGTATGGATGTGTGTGTGTTTGTGTGTGTGTGTGTGTGTGTGCTTGTCTGTGAGTGTGTGTGCATGTATGCGTGTATGTCTTTGTAGGGGTTTGAGTGTGTGTGTGTGTGTGTGTGTGTGTGTGTGTGTGTGAATGTGTGTTTGTGTGTATGTGTGTGCGTGTTTGTGTGAGAGACTGTGTGTGTGTTTACGTGCGTAATATGTGTTTGTGTGGGTGTTTCTATGTTTGTGTTTATACCCCTAAAACCCTAAACCCTAAAACCCTAAACCCTAAACCCTAAACCCTAAACCCTAAACCCAAACCCCAAACCCCAAACCCCAAACCCCAAACCCCAAACCCCAAACCCCAAACCCTAAACCCTAAAAAACCAAAAACCCTAAACCCTAAAAAACCCTAAACCCTAAAAAACCCCAAACCCTAAACCCCAAACCCTAAACCCTAAAAAAACCCTAAACCCTAAAAAAACCCTAAACCCTAAACACCTAAACCCCTAACCCCTAAACCCTAAAAACCCTAAAGCA
>NC_068970.1:65195744-65393244 GCF_016808095.1 Vigna angularis | reverse complement strand
TGATTATGTTTTTGTTTGTCCGTGTGTGTGTGTGTGTGTGTGTGTTTATGTGTTTATGTGGGTGATATGTGTGAGTAGGTGAATGGGTGTGTAGGTATAAGTTTGTATGTGTGTGGGTGTGTGTTTGTGTGTTTCAATATGTGTGTGTGTGTAATATATGTGTTTGTATGTGTGTGTGTGTGTGTGTTTGTGGGTGTGTGTGTGTGTGTGTGTAATACATGTGTGTGTCTGTGTTTGTGGGGGTGGGTGTTTATGTGTGTGTGTGTGTGTGTGTGTGTGTGCTTGTTTGTGAGTGTGTGTGCATGTATGCGTGTATGTCTGTGTAGGGGTTTGTGTGTGTGTGTGTGTGCGTGTGTGAATGTGTGTTTGTGAATGTGTGTTTGTGTGCATGTGTGTGTGTTGGTGTGTATTTGTGTGCAATATATGTGTGTATGAGTGTATGTGCTTGTTTGTGTGTATGTGTGTATGAGTGTATGTGCTTGTGTGTTTGGATGTGTGTGTGTGTGTGTAATGTGTGTGTCTGTGTTTGTGTATGTGCAGTGGTGTTTGTGTGGTATATATGCGTGTGTGTGCGTGTGTGTACGTGTGTGTATAAGGTTTTATGTGTGTGTGTGTGTGTGTGTGTGTTTATGTGTGTGTATGTGATTATGTTTTTGTTTGTGCATGAGTGTGGGTGTGTTTATGTGTGTGTGTATGTGTATGCGTGTGTTTATGTGTTTCTGTGGGTGATATGTGTGAGTGGGTGAATAGGTGTGCAGGTATAAGTTTGTATGTGTGTGGGTGTGTGTTTGTGTGTGTCAATATGTGTGTGTGTGTGTGTGTAATATATGTGTTTGTATGGATGTGTGTGTGTGTTTGTGTGTGTGTGTGTGTTTGTGTGTGTGTAATATATGTGTGTGTCTGTGTTTGTGGGGGTAGGTGTTTAGGTGTGTGTGTGTGTGTGTGTGCTTGTCTGTGAGTGTGTGTGCATGTATGCGTGTATGTCTTTGTAGGGGTTTGAGTGTGTGTGTGTGTGTGTGTGTGTGTGTGAATGTGTGTTTGTGTGTATGTGTGTGCGTGTTTGTGTGAGAGACTGTGTGTGTGTGTTTACGTGCGTAATATGTGTTTGTGTGGGTGTGTCTATGTTTGTGTTTATACGGTTGTGTGTTTTTGTGTGTGTGACTCTATGTGTGTGTGTATGTTTGTTTGTTTATGTGTGTAATATAAGTGTTTGTGTATGTATGAGTATGTATGTCTGTGTTTTTGTGTGTCTCTTTGTGTGTGTGTGTCAATTTAATTATGTGTGTGGGTGTAATATGTGTGTGTATGTTTTTGTGTCTGTGTGTGATCGTGTCTATTTTTTTGTCTGTGTTTGTGTGTGTGTGTGTCTGTCTATGTGTGATTGTGTCTATTTTTTTGTCTATGTTTGTGTGTGTTTGTGTGTGTGTGTGTGTTTGTTTGTGTTTATGTGTTTGTGTCAATAAGTGTATTTGTGTGTGCAAGTGTGTGTTTATTTGTGTGTGTCTTTGTGTGTGTGTGTGTATGTATGGTTGTGTGTGTGTTTGTGGATACTTTTTTGTTTGTGTGTTTATGTATGTTTGTGTGGGGGAGGGGGGTGTTTGTGTGTGTTTGTGTTTGTATGTGATTGTTTGTGTGTGTTTGTGTTTGTGTGTGCTTGTTTGTGTGTGTTTGTGAGGTTGTGGGTGTGGGTGCGTGCATGTGTGTTTGTGGCTATGTGTATGAATGTGTCTAAGATATTTGTGCGCGTGCGTGGATGGGGTATAGGTTTGTATCTGTATATGTCTAGGCTTTGGTTTTTCGGGTCTGTGGTCTAAGATTTTTGGTATAGGGTTTCAGGTTTAGGGCTTAGGGTTTACGGCTTAGGGTTTAGGATGTAGGGTTAAGGGTGTAGGCTTGAGGGTGTAGGGTTTAGGGTTTAGGGTTTATGGTGTACGTTTTAGGGTTTAGGGTTTGGGGTGTATGGTTTAAGGTGTAGGGTGTAGGGTTTACGGTTTAAGGTTTAGGGGTTAGATTTTTTTGTTGTATGGTGTACAATTTAGGGTTTAAGGTGTAGGATTTAAGGTTAGGGTTTACAATGTAGGGTTTATGGTGTAGGTTTTAGGATTTAAGGTTCAAGGTTTAGGATTCAATGTTAAGGGTTCAAGGTTTGGGGTTAAGGGTTTATGATGCATGGTTTAAGGTTTAGGGTGTAAGCTTTACGGTGTGGAGTTTAGGGTGTAGGGTTTAGGGGTATATGTTTTAGAATGTATAGGGTTTGAGGTTTATCGGGTTTGGGGTTAGGGGTAGGGGTTTCGGGTTTCGGTTTGGGGTTTCGGGATTGAGGTTTTGGGTTTTAGATTTTGAATTTTTTGTTCGCGTTTTGAATATTGGTGTGTGTATGTATAAGGTTGTGTGTATAATTGTTTGTGTGAGTGTGTGTGTGTTGTGCATGTAATATGTATGTGTGTGTTAGTGTGTGTGTGTGTATTTGTGTGCAATATGTGTGTATGAGGGTGTGTGTGTGTCTGTATGTGTGTATGTGTGTTTGTATGTGTGTGTGTGTAATGTGTGTGTGTTTGTGTTTGTGTATGTGTAGTGGTGTTTATGTGGTATATATGTGTGTGTGTCCGTGTGTGTGTGTGTATAAGGGTTTGTGTGTGTGTGTGTCCGTGTGTGTGTGTGTATAAGGGTTTGTGTGTGTGTGTGTGTGTGTATGTGATTATGTTTTTGTTTGTGCGTGTGTGTGTGTGTGTGTTTATGTGTGTGTATATGTATGTGTGTGTTTATGTGTTTATGTGGGTGATATGTGTGAGTAGGTGAATGGGTATGTAGGTATAAGTTTGTGTGTGATTGAGTGTGTGTTTGTGTGTTTCAATATGTGTGTGTGTGTAATATATGTGTTTGTGTGTGTGTGTGTTTGTGTGTGTGTGTGTGTGTGTGTAATATATGTGTGCGTCTATGTTTGTGGGAGTGGGTGTTTATGTGTGTGTGTGTGTGTGCTTGTTTGTGAGTGTGTGTGCATGTATGCGTGTATGTCTGTGTAGGGGTTTGTGTGTGTGCATGTATGCGTGTATGTCTGTGTAGGGGTTTGTGTGTGTGTGTGTGTGTGTGTGTGTTTAGGAATGTGTGTTTGTGTATGCCAGTGTGTATGTATGTGTTTATGAGTGTATGTGCTTGTGTGTGTGTATGTGTGTTTGTATGTGTGTGTGTCTGTGTTTGTGTATGTGCAGTGGTGTTTGTGTGGTATATATGCGTGTGTGTATAAGGTTTTATGTGTATGTGTGTGTTTATGTGTGTGTGTGTGTGTGTATGTGATTATGTTTTGTTTGTGCATGTGTTTGTGTATGTGTATGTGTGTGTTTATGTGTTTCTGTGAGTGATATGTGTGAGTGGGTGAATAGGTGTGACGGTATAAGTTTGTATGTGTGTGGGTGTGTGTGTGTTTGTGTGTGTGTGTGTTTGTGTTTGTGGGGATGGGTGTTTAGGTGTGTGTGTGTGTGTGTGTGTGTGTGTGTGCTTGTCTGTGAGTGTGTGTGCATGTATGCGTGTATGTCTTTGTAGGGGTTTGAGTGTGTGTGTGTGTGTGTGTGTGTGTGTGAATGTGTGTTTGTGTGTATATGTGTGCGTGTTTGTGTGAGAGGTTATGTGTGTGTGTGTTTACGTGTGTAATATGTGTCTGTGTGGGTGTGCCTATGTTTGTGTTTATACAGTTGTGTGTGTTTGTGTGTTTGATTGTGTGTGTGTGTGTGTATGTTTGTTTGTTTGTGTGTGTAATATAAGTGTTTGTGTATGTATGAGTATGTATGTCTTTTTTTTTATGTGTCTGTGTGTGTGTGTGTCAATTTAATTATGTGTGTGGGTGTAATATATGTGTGTATGTTTCTGTGTGTGTGTGTGTGTGTGTGATTGTGTTTATTTTTTTATTTGTGTTTGTGTGTGTGTCTATGTGTGATTGTGTCTATTTTTTTGTCTGTGTTTGTGTGTGTATGTGTTTGTTTGTGTTTATGTGTTTGTGTCAATGAGTGTGTTTGTGTGTGTGTGTGTGCAAGTGTGTGTTTATTTGTGTGTGTCTTTGTGTGTGTGTGTGTATGGTTGTGTGTGCGTTTGTGGATACTTTTTTGTTTGTGTGTTTATGTGTGTTTGTGTATGCGTGTGTATGTTTGGTGAGGGAGGTGGGGTGTTTGTGTGCGTTTGTGTTTGTGTGTGATTGTTTGTGTGTGTTTGTGAGGTTGTGGGTGTGGGTGCGTGAGTGTGTGTTTGTGGCTATGTGTATGTATGTGTCTAAGATATTTGTGCGCATGCGTGAATGGGTATAGATGTGTATCTGTATATGTCTAGGCTTTGGTTTTTCGGGTCTGTGGTCTAAGATTTGAGGTATAGGGTTTCAGGTTTAGGGCTTAGGGTTTATGATGTAGGGTTAAGGTTGTAGGCTTGAGGGTGTAGGGTTTAGGGTTTATGGTGTACGTTTTAGGGTTTGGGGTGTATGGTTTAAGGTGTAGGGTGTAAGGTTTACAGTTTAGGGTTTAGGGGTTAGATTTTTTTGTTCTATGGTGTACAATTTAGGGTTTATGGTGTAGGATTTAAGGTTAGGGTTTACAATGTAGGGTTTATGGTGTAGGTTTTAGGATTTAAGGTTCAAGGTTTAGGATTCATTGTTAAGGGTTCAAGGTTTGGGGTTAAGGGTTTAGGATGCACAGTTTAAGGTTTAGGGTGTAAGCTTTACGGTGTGGAGTTTAGGGTGTAGGGTTTAGGGGTATATGTTTTGGAATGTATAGGGTTTAAGGTTTATCGGGCTTAGGGTTAGGGGTAGGGGTTTCGGGTTTCGGTTTGGGGTTTGGGGATTGAGGTTTTGGGTTTTAGGTTTTGAATTTTTTGTTTGCGTTTTGGTGCAAAAAATATTTTTCTATTATTTAGGGTATATGCTTTACGGTGCAAGGTTTAAGATGCAGGGTGCAAGATTTAGGATTGAGGGTTTAGGGTGCAGGGCTTAAGGTGCAGGTTTTAGGGTGTAGGTTGAGGGTTTAAGGTTCAGGGTCTAGGGTTTAAGGTTAAGGGTTCAAGGTTGAGTGTTAAAGGTTTAGGGTGTAGGGTTTAAGGTGCATGGTTTAAATGGATTACGGTTTGAAATTTTGTGGTCGGGCTTTTGGGTTTGTGCTTTGGGTTTTTAGCTTTAGGGTCTACGATGTAAGGTTTAAGGTTTCATGTTTAAAGCTTGTGGTTTAGGGCTTAGGGTTTAGGATGTAGGATTTAGGGTGCAGTGTTTAAGATGTATGGCTTAAGGTTTAGGGTTTTAGGGTGTAGGGTGTATGGTTTAGGGTTTACGATTTAGGGTGTAGGGTGTATGGTTTGTGGTTTAGGGTTTAGGGTTTACAATTTGTGGTGTGGGGTGTAGGGCTTAATGTTTAAAGAGTCATGGTCTATGGTCCAGGGTGTAGGGTGTACGACATGGGGCATATAAGTTTGTGTATGTGTTAGTTTGTGTGTGTGTGTGTGTGTGTGTGTGTCTATGTGTTTGTGTGTGTAATATGTTTGTGTGTGTATGTGTATGTCCGTGTGTTTTTCTGTCTGTGTGTATGTGTGTGTTTGTTTGTTTGGGTTTATATGTGTAAGTGAATGTGCGTGTTTGTATGTGTGTGTGTGTAATTTAGTGTGTGTATTTTTATTTGTATTTGTGTGTGTTTGTTTTTGTATTTGTATGTGTAAGTGTTTGTGTGTGTGTGTGTGTGTGTTTGTGTCTATGTGTTTGTATGTGTGTGTTTGTACGTGTATGTGAGAGTGTGTGTGTGTGTGTGTGTTAGCGATTGTAGTATGCGTGTGTGTATGTATAAGGTTGTGTATGTCTATGAGTTTGTGTGTGTGATATGTGTGTGGGGGGTGGGTGTATGTGTGAATAAGTTTGTGTGTGTGTTGTGCATGTAACATGTATGTGTGTGCCAGTGTGTGTATTTGTGTGCAATATGTGTGTATGAGTGTTAGTGCTTGTATGTGTGTGTTTGTTTGTTTGTTTGTGTGTGTAATATATGTGTGTGTCTGTGTCTGTGTTTTTATAACCTTTCTACATCCTTTCTACACCGTTTCTAAACTCTTTCGACATCTTTCTACACCCTTTCTACAACATTTTCTACACCCTTTCTACACCTTTACTATACATTTCCTACAACCTTTCTACCTCGTTTGTACACCATTTTTACATCCTTTTTAGACCCTTTGTATACTCTTTGTACATCCTTTTACACTTTTTCTACATATTTTGTAGAAAGATGTAAAAGGATGTACACCCTTTATACACCATTTGTACACTCTTTGTACACCCTTTGTACACCTTTTGTACACCCTTTGTACATCCTTTTAACAAATGTTGCACACGCTTTGTACACAATTCGTACACAATTTGTACACCCTTTTTAGAAAGGGTGTAGAAAGAGTGTATAAAGGGTGTAGAAAGAGCATACAAAACGTGTAGAATCATGTAGAAAGTGTGTATAAAGGGTGTAGAAAGAGCGTAGATAGATGTAGAAAGGACCTACAAAATATGTCAAAAGGAGTAGAAAGGGTGTTGCCAGGGAGTATTAGCTTGTAAAAAAGGGTGTAGAAAGAGGGTAAAAGGGTTATATAAAGGATGTAGGAAATATGCAAAAAGGGTTTAGAAAATTTGTAAAAAGGGTGTAGGAAAATGGTATAAAAAGGGGTACAAAGGGTGTAGGAAGAGTGTAGAAAAGGGTAAAATAATTGTATAAAGGGTGTAGGAATTATGTAAAAAGGGTGTAGAAATTGTGTAGAAAGGGTGTAGAAAGGTTATAGAAAGGATGTAGAAAAAATGTATGAATGATGTGAGAAGTGTGTAGGAAGGTTGTTCGAAGGTTGTAAGAATGATGTGGGAAGAGTGTAGCCAAGGTGTATTAGATTGAAGAAAGGGTGTAAAAAGTTTGTAGAAAGAATGTAGATTAGGGGTAGAAAGGTTGTAGCAAGATGTAGAAAGAGTGTAGGAAGGATGTAAAAATGGTTTACAAAGAGTGTAAGAATTGTATAAGGTTTTTGGAAGGTTGCAGAAAGAGGTAAAAGGGTTGTATAACAGGTGTAGTAAGTGTATAGAAAGGGTGTAGAAAGAGTGTTGAAAGAGTGTAGAAAGCGTATAGAAAGGGTGTAGAAAGATTTAGGAAAGTTGTACACCTTTTCTACACTCTTTCTACACCTTTTCTATAACCTTTCTACAATCTTTCTATACCCTTCTACATTTTTCTACGTTGTATCTCTACTTTTTCTATAACATGTCTACACCTTTTCTACACCCTTTTTGTACCCTTTTGACACCTTTTGTACACCCTTTCAAACCCTTTCTACATATTTTGTAGAAAGATGTAGAATGGGTGTACACACGTTATACACCAGTTGTACACCCATTGAACACCCTTTGTAAAACCGTTGTTCACCCTTTGTACACCTTTCGTACACCCTTTCTACACTCTTTTTACACCCTTTCTTTACATTGTTTACACCCTTTTTACACTTTCTTGCACATTTTATACAACCTTTTTACCCCTTTTCTTCATTGTTTCTACACACTTCTTTACATCCATTCTACAACCTAATACACTTTGGCTACACACGTTATACACCAGTTGTACACCCATTGAACACCCTTTGTAAAACCGTTGTTCACCCTTTGTACACCTTTCGTACACCCTTTTTACACTCTTTTTACACCCTTTCTACACATTGTTTACACCCTTTTTACACTTTCCTGCACATTTTATACAACCTTTTTACCCCTTTTCTTCATTGTTTCTACACACTTCTTTACATCCATTCTACAACCTAATACACTTTGGCTACACTCTTCCCAAATCATTTTTACAACCTTCGAATAAAGGGTGTAGAACGGGTATACAAGGGGTGTACAAAGGGTGTATAAAGAGTGAAGAAATTGTGTAAAAATGGAATAGTAAAGGGGTAAAAAGGGTGTACAAAGCATGTAGAAAATGTTTAGAAAGAATGTAAAATGATTATATAAATGTTATAGAAATGATGTAGAAAGATGTAGAAAGGGTGTAGAAAATATGTAAAAAAGGTGTAAAAACGGTGTAGAAATGGTGTACAACTTTCCAACATTTTTCTACATCCTTTGTGCATCTTTTCTACAATCTTTCTACATCATTTCTACACCCTTTCTACACATTTTATACAGTCTTTCTAAACATTTTCTACACCTTTTCTAAACTCTTTCAATACACTTTTTACACCCTTTGTACACCCTTTGTTTACCATTTGTACACCCTTTATACACCATTAATACACCCTTTCTATACTCTTTCTACACACTTTCTACAACCATTCTACACCCTTTCTACACTTTTTCTAAACCCTTTCTACAATCTTTCTACACACTTTTTCCACCTTTTTTACATCATTTCTACACCCTCTCTACACATTTTCTCCACACTTTTTATACAATTTCTACACCCTTTGCACACTCTTTGTACATCGTTTTGTACACCCTTTGTACACCTTTTGTACATCCTTTCTATAGTCTTTCTACTCCATTTCTTAACCTTTTGTACACCCTTTGAACACCCCTTGTAAAGCCTTTGTAGACTCTTTTGTACACCATTTGTACATCCTTTCTACACCACTTCTAAACCCTTTCTACACCCTTTTTACAATCTTCCTACACCTTTTATACAGCTCTTTTACCCACTTTCTACACTCTTTCTACACACTTTCTTCACTCTTTGTACACCCATTTCTCACCCTTTCTATGCCTTTTATACACCCTTGTGTACACTCTTTTTACATACACCTTTTGTAAACCTTTTATACACCTTTTTAGAAAATGTTTAGAAAGAATGTAAAATGATTATATAAATGTTATAGAAATGATGTAGAAAGATGTAGAAAGGGTGTAGAAAATATGTAAAAAAGGTGTAAAAACGGTGTAGAAATGGTGTACAACTTTCCAACATTTTTCTACATCCTTTGTGCATCTTTTCTACAATCTTTCTACATCATTTCTACACTCTTTCTACACCTTTTATACAGTCTTTCTAAACGTTTTCTACACCTTTTCTAAACTCTTTCAATACACTTTTTACACCCTTTGTACACCCTTTGTTTACCATTTGTACACCCTTTATACACCATTAATACACCCTTTCTATACTCTTTCTACACACTTTCTACAACCATTCTACACCCTTTCTACACTTTTTCTAAACCCTTTCTACAATCTTTCTACACACTTTTTCCACCTTTTTTACATCATTTCTACACCCTCTCTACACATTTTCTCCACACTTTTTATACAATTTCTACACCCTTTGCACACTCTTTGTACATCGTTTTGTACACCCTTTGTACACCTTTTGTACATCCTTTCTATAGTCTTTCTACTCCATTTCTTCACCTTTTGTACACCCTTTGAACACCCCTTGTAAAGCCTTTGTAGACTCTTTTGTACACCATTTGTACATCCTTTCTACACCACTTCTAGACCCTTTCTACACCCTTTTTACAATCTTCCTACACCTTTTATACAGCTCTTTTACCCACTTTCTACACTCTTTCTACACACTTTCTTCACTCTTTGTACACCCATTTCACACCCTTTCTACGCCTTTTATACACCCTTGTGTACACTCTTTTTACATACACCTTTTGTAAACCTTTTATACACCTTTTTACATCTTTTTACAAAAGATGTAGATAGATGTATACCATTTGTACACTCTTTATACAAAGGGTGTACATCCTTTCTACATCTTTCACCAAATGATGTAGAAAGTATGTACAAAAGCGTGTACTCCATTTCTACATCTTTTTACAAAAGATATAGAAAGGGTGTACAAAGAGCCCTAATATACTCTATGGAGCCCCAAAAAGTCCTAAAGAACCCTAAAACCCCCTGAAATTCCCTAAAGATTGCCAAAAATCACTAAAGGGTCGTAAAATGCCCTAAAGAGCCATTAAGAACCCCAAGGAGCCCTAAAGAGACCTAAATAGCCCTAAAGAGTGTGTTTGTGTGTGTGTCTATGTGTTTGTGTGTGTGATTTGTGTGTGTGGGGTGGGTGGGTGGGTGTGTGGGGTGGGTGTGTTTGTGCGTGTAATGTGTGTGTGTATGTGTGTGTATGTGTGTGTGTGTAGTATATGTATGTCTATGGGTATGTGTATGTGTGTATCGCGTTCCGAGGGGAGCTGGCGTGGCAACGGAGTGAATCGCGTTCTGATTTGGCATTTTAGGGTTCCTGAACTTGTTCTAAATTGGAAAATTTTGGGGTTTTGATTCTCCTGTTCTGGGTTCTGATTTGTGGAGTTGCAGAATGAAATTAGGGTTGGGTTTTTAATTATATTTTCTGTGTAATTTTGTTGGCTCGTTGGGGTTACCTTGAGTCGTGGTTATGTGATCCGTGATGGTTGTCTAGGTTGCGGCGGGGGAAGTGCTGTTGTGGCGGTCAAGGGGTTACGGTTACTTCCGTGAAGCGCAATTCACTTTTGGGTCGCGGATGAATCTGGGTTGAACTTGAAACTATTGGGCCTCTAGGCCAAGACTTGAACTTGGGTTGTTGGACTTGATTTTACATATTGTAGAGACCCAGAATTAAAAATAAGAATAAGAGAATTTTAAATAAAAGATTATGTCTCTAAAATTAAAGCAATGGGGAATAAAATAAATTAATTAACAACAAATTGGAAATAAGAACTAAATAGTAATTGGTTTAAAGATGAAAATAATGAGATTATAATTGTTAAATGAAATATTAAATGACTTACTAATTTTAGTTTGATAAAAGAGAAAAATAATGTGATTATAATCTTTACTTAAATCAATAAATGTTTTATTATTTTTGGTTTATCATTAAATGTTATTTATTTATTTATTTTGATCTATTGTTGGAGAAGAACTCATGAGGTGTTTATGTTGATTGAATTGGAAATTTGATTTTAATGATTAATTAAAGTAATAAATGATCTATTATTTTGAATTTATATTGGATTATATTCATTTATTGTTTGTTATCTATTGTTTGAGTGAAACTTATTAGGCATATTATATTTTTTAATGAGAATTTAGGTAATGATGAATAAATAGTGTTAGGTAGAGAACGAGAATAGTGGTTGTATTTACGTGTGCGATAAACTTTAACTGATAATTGGAAAGAGTGAGTGTTAAAGTTGAAATGAGTGAATGTTGGAATTGTACCTGAGCGTGTGGTTGGTCGATGAGCATAAGAGTGGGGGATAGGTCCGCTTGCTGTACTTAGTAAAGCCTGAGACTATCGACCGGTCGAGATAGCGACTCCCTTTGGCCTTGTGTGCGAAAAGGGAATGCTCGAGTATTGAACCTTCTATGTATGGGGCTGATGGTGTTTGCCTTGTTGTGACAGGGAAACATGTTCCTTAGCCAGGTAGGCGGGACTACTCGAGCAGACCTATAGGAGGGGCTACAGGGGACCCGTGGGGAGGCCACAGGTTTGAGGTAGGGTACAGGGGTGTGACTAATTCTTTTCACTATGGAGTTATGGCATTGTGGAGGCTCATGGTGTTATTAATGATGAAGGATTCATGATGAGGTTAAATCTGATGGAGGTACATGTGATGATGATTAATAATGACGTTGTGTTTGGAGACCATGTTGATAAGATAACGTTGATGGTATAATCGTGATAGGGTTAATGAGGATATTGATAATGGTGAGAGTGTAAAAATGATTATGTTAGTATGATAGCGCTATAGATGATTGATTTATTATAAAGTTGTGCTTGTTTCCTATATACAAATTTTATTATCATTGGTTGTGCTATAGTAGCTTACCCATATTTGTTTGTGTTGTGGTTGTGTGTGTGTTTTGCGATGATCGTATGACATTTGGTTATACGAGAGCAGAGGATGTTACAGATGCTCCAGATGCATGATAGAGACGCGAGAGTGGGAAGACGACTTGGGTTAATTAAAGCTTTTGTGCTATAAATTTTAGAAATAATATAATTGGGTTTGCTTTATTTTGTCTTGATTTTATTAATTTCGGTATTATATAAGTTGATTTCCGCGATGGTATTATGAATATAAAAATTTTAAATTTTTCCTCGTAATCGAGACATCCTAAAAATTGGGATGTTACATGTGTAATGTGTGTGTCTGTGTCTGTGTTTGTGTATGTGTAGTGGTGTTTGTGTGGTATATATGTGTGTGTGTTTGTGTGTGTGTATGTGATTATGTTTTCGTTTGTCTGTGTGTGTGTGTGTTTATGTGTGTGTATGTGATTATATGGGTGATATGTGTGAGTGGGTGAATGGGTGTGTAGGTATAAGTTTGTATGTGTGTGGGTGTGTGTTTGTGTGTGTCAATATGTGTGTGTGTGTAATAAATGTGTTTGTATGGGTGTGTTGTGTGTTTGTGTGTGTGTGTGTGTGTGTGTGTGTTTGTGTGTGTGTGTGTGTGTGTAATATATCTGTGTGTCTGTGTTTGTGAGGGTGGGTGTTTATGTGTGTGTGTGTCCTTGTCTGTGAGTGTGTGTGCATGTATGCATGTATGTCTGTGTAGGGGTTTGTGTGTGAGTGTGTGTGTGTGTGTGTGTGAATGTGTCTTTGTGTGTATGTGTGTGCTAGTGTGTGTATATTTGTGTGCAATATATGTGTGTATGAGTGTATGTGCTTGTATGTGTGTACGTGTGTTTGTATGTGTGTGTGTGTATGTGATTGTGTAGTGGTGTTTGTGTGGTATATGTGTGTGTGTGTGCGTGTGTGTATAAGGTTTTATGTGTGTGTGTGTGTATGTGATTATGTTTAAGTTTGTGCATGTGTGTGTGTATATGTGTATGCGTGTGTTTATGTGTTTATGTGGGTGATATGTGTGAGTGGGTGAATGGGTGTGCAGGTATAAGTTTGTATGTGTGTGGGTGTGTGTTTGTGTGTGTCAATATGTGTGTGTGTATGTAATATATGTGTTTGTATGGGTGTGTGTGTGTGTGTGTGTTTGTGTGTGTAATATATGTGTGCGTTTATGTTTGTGGGGGTGGGTGTTTGTGTGTGTGTGTGCTTGTTTGTGAGTGTGTGTGCATATATGTGTGTATGTCTGTGTAAGGATTTGTGTGTGTGTGTGTGAATGTGTGTTTGTGTATATGTGTGTGCGTGTTTCTATGAGAGACTGTGTGTGTGTTTACGTGCATAATATGTGTCTGTGTGGGTATGTCTATGTTTGTGTTTATACGGTTGTGTGTTTGTGTATTTGTTTTTGTGTGTGACTGTGTGTGTGTATTTGTTTGTTTGTGTGTGTAATATAAGTGTTTGTGTATGTATGAGTATGTATGTGTGTGTTTTTGTGTGTCACTGTGTGTGTGTGTCAATTTAATTATGTATGTGGGTGTAATATGTGTGTGTGTGTTTTTGTGTGTCTCTGTATTTGTGTGTGTCAATTTAATTATGTATGTGGGTGTAATATGTGTGTGTGTGTTTTTGTGTGATTGTGTCTATTTTTTTGTGTGTGTTCATTTGTGTCAATGAGTGTGTTTGTGTGTGTCTATGTGTGAAAGTGTGTGTTTATTTGTGTGTGTCTTTGTGTGTGTGTGTGTGTATGGTTGTGTGTGCGTTTGTGGATACTTTTTTGTTTGTGTGTTTATGTGTGTTTGTCTATGCGTGTGTATGTTTGTGGGGGGGGTGTACACCCTTTCTACACCCTTTCTACAACCTTTCTACACCTTTGCTACACTATTTCTACACCTTTTCGACACATTTCTACAACATTTCTACATCATTTGTACACCTTTTTTACATCCTTTTAAGACCCTTTGTATACCTTTTGTATACTCTTTGTACATCCTTCTACACTTTTTCTATATATTTTGTAGAAAGATGTAGAAAGGGTGTACACCCTTTGTACACCCTTTATACACCATTTGTACACTCTTTGTACACCCTTTTTACACCTTTTGTACACCCTTGTACATCCTTTTAACAAACGTTGCACACGCCTTGTACATAATTTGTACACCCTTTTGAGAAAGGGTGTAGAAAGATGTAGAAAGAATGTATAAAGGGTGTGGAAAGAGCATACAAAATGTGTAAAATCATTTAGAAATGGTGTATAAAGGGTGTAGAAAGAGCGTAGATAGATGTGGAAAGGGCCTACAAAATATGTCAAAAGGAGTAGAAAGGGTGTTGTCAGGGAGTATTAGGTTGTAAAAAGGGTGTAGAAAGAGTGTAGAAAGAGGGTAAAAGGGTTATATAAAGGGTGTAGGAAATATGTAAAAAGGGTGTAGAAAATGTGTAAAAAGGTTGTAGGAAAAGGGTATAAAAAGGGGTACAAAGGGTGTAGAAAGAGTGTAGAAAAGGGTAAAATAATTGTATAAAGGGTGTAGGAATTGTGTTTAAAGGGTGTAGGAATTGTGTGGAAATGGTGTAGAAAGGTTATAGGAAGGGTGTAGAAAAAATGTTTGAATGATGTGAGAAGTGTGTAGGAAGGTTGTTCGAAGGTTGTAAGAATGATGTAGGAAGAGTGTAGCTAGGGTGTATTAGATTGAAGAAAGGGTGTACAAAGTTTATAGAAAGAGTGTAGATAAAGGTAGAAAGGTTGTATAAAGTGTGTAAAAAGAATTTAAAAAGGGTCTAGAAAAAGTGTAGGAAGGGTGTAGAAAGGAAGTAGAAAGAGTGTAAAAAGGGTGTAGAAATGGTGTAGAGACGTTGTAGAATGGGGTAGAAAGAGTGTAGAAAGAATATAAAAACAGTGTAGAAAAGATGTAGAAATGGTGTAGAAAGGATGTATAAAATGTGTAGAAAGGGTGTTGCCAGAATGTATTAGGTTGTAGAAAGAGTTTAAAAAGGGGTAAAAGGGTTGTATAAAGTGTGTATGAAGGGTGTACGAATGATGTAAAGGGTGTAGAAAGGGTGTAGAAAGGTGTGGGAAAGTTGTAGGAAGTGAGTACGAATGATGTAAGAAAAGTGTGAGAAAGTTGTGAGAAGGATATAAAATGATGTAGGAAGAAGTGAAAGGGGTGTAGAAATGATGTAAAAATAGTTTAGAAAGAATATAAGAAGTGTGTAGGAAGGTTGTTGGAAGGTTGTAGAAAGAGTGTAAAAAGGAGGTAAAAGAGTTGTATAAAGGGTGTAGGAATGTTGTAAAAAAGGTGTAAAAAGGTGTAGAAAAGATGTAGAAAGTGTGTAAAAGGGTTGTATAACAGGTGTAGTAAGTGTGTAAAAAGAGTGTTGAAAGGGTGTAGAAAAGGGTAGAAAGTGTGTAGTAAGAATGTAGAAAGAGTGTAGAAAGCGTATAGAAAGGGTGTAGAAAGATTTAGGAAAGCCGCACACCTTTTCTACAACATTTCTACAATCTTTGTATACCCTTTCTACATCTTTCTACGCTGTTTCTCTACTTTTTCTATAATCTGTCTATACCCTTTTGACACCCTTTGTACACTCTATCAAACCCTTTCTACATATTTTGTAGAAAGATGTAGAATGGGTGTACACACGTTATACACCATTTGTACACCCATTGAACACCATTTGTAAACCTTTTGTACAACCTTTGCACACCTCTTCTACACTTTGTACACCCTTTCTACACCTTTTCTATCCCTTTTTCACAACGTTTTTACTCCCTTATTACACCATTTATGTACTCTTTTTATACCCTTCCTACATCCTTTCTACACATTATTTACACCCTTTTTACACTTTTCCTACACATTTTATACAACATTTTTACCCCTTTTCTACATTGTTTCTACACACTTTCTACACCCATTCTACAACCTAATACACTTTGACTACACTCTTCCCAAATCATTTTTACAACCTTCGAGCAAAGGGTGTAGAAAGGGTATACAAGAGGTGTACAAAGCGTGAAGAAATGATGTAAAAATGAAATAATAAAGGGGTAAAAATGGGGTACAAAGCGTGTAGAAAATGTTTTGACAGAATGTAAAATGATTGTATAAATGTTATAGAAATGATGTAGAACGATGTAGAAAGGGTGTAGAAAATATGTAAAAAAGGTGTAAAAGCGGTGTAGAAATGGTGTTCAACTTTCCAACATTTTTCTACACCCTTTGTACATCTTTTCTACACCCTTTCTACACCTTTTATATAGTCTTTCTAAACGTTTTCTACACCTTTTCTAAAAAACTCTTTCAATACACTTTTTACACCCTTTGTCAACCCTTTGTTTACCATTTGTGCACCCCTTATACACCTTTAATACATCATTTCTACACTCTTTCTACACCCTTTCTACAATCATTCTACACCCTCTCTACATATTTTCTCCACACTTTTTACACAATTTCTACACCCTTTGCACACTCTTTGTACATCCTTTTGTACACCCTTTGTACACCTTTTGTACATCCTTTCTATAGTCTTTCTACTCCATTTCTTCACCTTTTGCACACCCTTTCAACACCCCTTGTAAAGCCTTTGTAGACTCTTTTGTACACCATTTATACATCCTTTCTACACCACTTCTACACCCTTTTTACAATCTTCCTACACCTTTTATACAACTCTTTTACCCACTTTCTACACTCTTTCTACACACTTTCTTCACTCTTTGTACACCTATTTCACACCATTTATACACCCTTTTTACGCTTTTTATACACCCTTGTATACAGTCTTTTTACATACACCTTTTGTAAACCTTTTATACACCTTTTTACATCTTTTTACAAAAGATGTAGATAAATGTATACCATTTGTACACTATTTATACAAAGGGTGTACATCCTTTCTACATCTTTCACCAAATGATGTAGAAAGGATGTACAAAAGATGTACAAAAGGGTGTACTCCCTTTCTACATCGTTAAACAAAAGATATAGAAAGGGTGTACAAAAGTTGTACAAAGAGTATACAAAGGGTGTCTAAAGATTTAGAAAGATGTAGAAAATTTGTACAAAGGTTTTACAAAAGGTGTATAAAGAGTGTACAAAGGGTGTACACCCTTTCTACATCTTTCAACACATAATATGTCGAAATGGTGTAGAAGAGTGTACAAAGGGTATATAAAGGGTGTAGAAAGATGTAGAAAGGTGTACAAAGGGTGTGTACTCCCTTTCTACATATTTCTACAAAAGGTATTGTAAGGGTATAGAAAGAGTATACAAATTGTGCACAAGGGGTGTACAAACGTTGTACATAGGGTGCACAAAAGAATGTACAAAAGGTGTCCAAAGGGTGTACAAATTGTGTATAAAAGGTGTACACCCTTTCTACATCTTTCTACAAAATATGTAGAAACAATGTACTTAGATTATACAAAGGTTGTAAAAGGGGTGTAAAAAGATATATAAAAGGTGTAGAAAACGTGCATAAAGGGTTTAGAAATGTTATGAAAAGGGTGTAAAAAGAGTGTAGAAAGATGTTTAAAACGTGTAGAAAGTTTGTTGAAAAGATGTAGGAAGGATGTGGAAAGCATGTAGAAAGGGAGTAGAAAGGATGTAGAGAAGATTTAGAAAGGGTGTAGAAAGCATGAAGAAAGCGTGTAGAAAGGGTGTAGGAAAGTTCTACACTCTTTTTACACCCTTTCTACAAACTTTCTTATAACCTTTCTACAATCTTTCTACATCTTTAAACTTTTTCTACACCCTTTTTACATTTTTTATTTACCTTTTCTACACTCTTTCTACCACCTTTCCACAACTTTTGTACATCCTTTCCACAACTTTTGTACACCCTTTCTACACATTTGTACTCCCTTTCTATATCCTTTGTATACCATTTGTACACTTTTTCTACACCCTTTAACATCTTTTAGCCCTCTCTCTACACCATTCTTATAACATTTATACACCCTTTCTACATTTTTTTTACAAAATTTTTAGACCTTTTCTGCATCCTTTTTACACCCTTTGTATATACTCTTTGTATAGAAAATGTGTAGAAAGATATAAAATTGGTGTATAAAGGGTGTAGAAAGGGTCTACAAAAGTTGTACTAATGGTGTAGAAAGGGTGTATCAAAGTGTATTAGGTTGTAGAAAGGGTGTAGAAAGAGTATAAAAAGGGGGTAAAAAGGTTGTATAAAGGGTGTAAAAAAGGTGTATGAAGAATGTAAAAAGGGTGTACTAGGGATATAAAAAGATGTAGGAAAAATGTACGAAGTGAGTAGAAAATGTGTAAGAAGAGTGTAAGAAGATTGTAAAAAGGATCTAAAATGATGTAGGAATGAGTGAAAGGTGTGTTAAGATATATTAGCAAGGGTGTAGAAAGAGTGTAGGAAGGGTGTAGAAAGTGTGGAGAAAGGTTGTGGAAAGGGGGTACAAAAGGTATAGAAATAATGTAGAAATGGTGTAGAAAAATGTAGAAACGGTGTAGAAAGGGTGTAGAAAGATGTAGGAAAGTTGAACACCTTTTCTACACTCTTTCTACATCTATCTAGACTCTTTCTACACCCTTTCTACAACCTTTCTACACCCTTTCTACACCTTTTTTACACATTTTTTTACACATTTTCTACATCATTTGTACACCCTTTATATACTCTTTGTACACCTTTCTAACACTTTCTACATATTTTGTAGAAAGATGTCGAAAGGGTGTGTACCCTTTGTACACCCTTTATACACCATTTGTACATCCTTTGTACACCTTTTGTTCACCCTTTTTACAACCTAATACATTCTTGTTATAGTCTTCCCACATCTTTTTTACAACATTCCAACAACCTTCCTACACACTTCTTACACGCTTCCTATAACATTTTTATATCCTTCCTACAATATTTTACATCTTTCGTACACAATTTTTACACACTTCCTTCACTTTATACCCTACACCCTTTCTACAAGCTTCGTACACCTTACCTTATACACACACACATATTACACACACAAACACATACTCACACATGTACTCACATACCCACACAAGCACACACGCACGCACACATATATGCACATAAATATATTACACACACATATTATTCTCACACACACGTGCATTCACACACACATAAATATATTACACACACATATGATGCACACAAACACATTTATAAATATATTATACACATACAAACACACATAAACACACGCATACACACACACGCACTCACACACACACGTAAATATATTACACACACACCACACTTACACACAATATATTACACTCACAAACACACACTCTCACACATACACACACACGAACATAAAGAGACACACAGTCACACGCACATAAAGAGACACACACACAATCAAACATACATGTATACACATATAAGTTACACACGGTTATATCACACACACACACACACTCATATATGTTACAACACAAACACACACACATACACACACATGTATATTCACACAAACACACATGTACATACACACACATATTACACACACACCCACCCACCCAAACCCACCCACCTGCTCACAGACACACACAATCACACACACTCATGCACACACAGACACCCTCCCTCCCTCCCCCCGCACACACACGCACACACAAACACACACATACATTACACACACACACACACACACACACACACACATATATATATATATATATATTACACAACCACCCACCCAAACTAACCATGTATCAACGTGCATGTGTAAGGGAGAGTGTGTATGCATTCATGCATGTGTGGGTGTGTGCGAACATGCGTGCGTACGAACTTACGTGCGTGCAGACGTGCTTGTGTGCAAGGGTGAAGGCATGCTTACGTGCATTTGTGTACACCGTTTGTACACCCTTTCTACAACCTAATACATCCTTGAACACTCTTCCCACATCTTTTTTACAACATTCCAACAACCTTCCTACACTCTTCTTACACCCTTCCTACAACATTTTTATATCCTTTCTACAGTATTTTTACATCTTTCGTACACCATTTATGCATACTTCCTAAACTTTATACCCTACACCCTTTCTACAAGCTTAGTACGCCTTACCTTATACACACACAAAAATACACACACACACACATATTACACATAGACACACACACGCACACACAAACACATACTCACACATGTACTCACATACCCACACAAGCACACACATACGCACGCACACATATATGCACATAAATATATTACACACACATATTATACTCACACACAAAAACATATACGCATAAACACACACATAAATATATTACACACACACATATGACGCACACAAACACACATATAAATATATTATACACACACAAACACACAGAAACACATACACACACACGCACTCACACACGCAAATATATCACACACACCCCACCACTCACACACAATATATTATACTTACAAACACACATAGACAAACACATACACACACACAAACACAGTCACACACATATAAAGAGACACACACACAATCAAACATACACATACACACACACATATAAGTTACACACGCATATATTACACACATACACAGAAGAACATATACACCCCCTACCCACCCACATACATACTCACATACATAAACACACACACATACACAAGCGCATATACACATAATACAAACACAAACACACATACATACACACGCACATAACACAAACACACACACACACTCTCTCTCTCTCACACACACACACATGCATCACACACAGACACACTCATATATGTTACAACACAAACACACACACAAAAACACACACAAAGATAACACAGACACATACGCACATACACATGTATATTCACACAGACACACATACACATACGCATATATTACACACACACACACACCCAAACCCACCCACCTACTCACAAACACACAGACCCACATAATCACACACACGCATCACACAAACATACACACACCCACACACACATGCATGAACACACACACCTTAATTCATATGTGTATGTGTGTGGGTGTGTGTTTATTTATGTGTATGTGTGTTTGTGTGTGAATAGGTGTGTGGATGGGTGTGTGTCAGTTTGAATGTGTGTGTGTAGATGGGTGTGTTTATAGGTTGTGTTTGTGGATGCGTGTGTGTGTACAATAGGGCGTATGTGGGCATGCATTCGTTCATGCTTGTACACGTGCGTTCATGCATAATTGCGTGTAGGCATGCGGAAGTACATGTGCGAGTATGTGTGCGAGCGCGTGTATCCACGTGAATTCATAGGGGGAGCCTGTTTGCATTCGTGCATGAGTGGGTGTGTGTGAACATACGTGCGTGTAGACGTTCTTATGTGCAACGGTGCATGCATGCTTACGTGCATTTGTGTGCACGTCCGTGCATGCATGCATGATTACATACGCACGTGTGTATGTGGGTGTATTTGTGGGTGTGTGAGCATTTGCGTGAGTTCGTGCGTCTGTGCATGCATGAGCGGGAGGACATGCATGGGTGGGTTCTTTTACAGGCGTGGGTTCGTAGGAGGGAGTGTGTACGTACATGGCTACGTGCATGTGAATGCGCATGCGTGTGAAGGTTTGTGACTTCATACAAGGGAGTGAATATGCACGTGTGCGCACATGCGTAAGTGCAGGCATGTGAACGTGCAAGACCATGTGAGCACGTGCGTGCGTACATGTGCACCTTGCATATGAAATTGTGTTTATGGGTGTGTGTAGGGGAGGAAGTGGATGCAGAAATGTGCACATGCGTGCGTGCGTGAGTGCAAGGGCATACGTGTGTGCGTTAGAGTATTTGCGATTGTGCCTACAAAAGATCGTGCCTTCGGGCGACCATGCGTGCGAGTGTTAATGTGAGCGTGAATGTGAATGTTCGCGTGTGCGTGCCAGCGTACGTGCGTGCGCGCATGTGAGTATACGTACATGCGTGCCAGCGTACGCGTGATCCAGCGTACGTGCGTGCATGCAAACGTACGTGCGTGGGTGTGAGAGTACGTGCCTGCGTGTACCGTACGAGCGTACCCGCGTGAGTGCGAGCGTACGTGTGTACGTCAGTACGTGCGAGCGTAAGTGCGTGCGTCTGTGCCAGCGTGCGTGCGAGCGTATATGCATGCGTGCGTGTGTGCGAGCAAATGTGCGTTCGTGCGAGCGTGCGTGAGTACATGCGAGAGTACGAGCGTGTGTGCGTACGAGCATGTACCGTGCGAGCGTACATGTGTGAGTGCGAGCATACGTGTGTCCGTCAGTGCGTGCATTCGTGCCAGCGTGCGTATCTGCGAGCATTTGTGCATGCGTGCGTGCGAGCGTATGTTCGTTCGAGCGTGCGTGAGTGCGTGCGAGAGTACGTGAGTGCGTCCGTTCGTGCGAGCGTATGTAAGTGCGTATGTGCGGGCTAGCGTTCGAGCCGGCGTGCATACGCGCGTGCTTATGGTCGTACATTCGTTCGTTTGAGCATATGTGCGTGCGTGCGAGCGTATGTGAGTGCGTATTAGCGAGCATAAGTGTGCGCGTGCGAGCGTGCAACCATACATGCATGCTAGGGTGTGAGAGGACGTCCAAGCGTGCAAGGTTACGTGCGTGCGTGCGACCATATGTACGTGCATACAGGTGGGCGTGCGTGAGTGTGAGCGTGCATGCGATTGTACGTGCGTAAGTGCGACCATGCGTGTGTGCGAGCGTTTGTGTGCGGTTCTGAGCGAACGTGCATGCGTACGTGATGTGTGCGAGCACACGTGCGTGCGTACGTGATGTGTGCGAGCATACGTGCGTGCGTACGTGTTGCGTGCGAGCGTACATGCGTGCGTACGTGTTGCGTGCGAGCGTACATGCGTGCGTACGTTTTGTGTGCCAGCATACATGCGCGCGTACGTTTTGTGTGCGAGCGTACGTTCATGTGTACGTGTTGCTTGCCAGCGTACGTATGTGCGTACTTGTTGAATGCGTGCACGCGTGCCTAAAGCCCAAACCCTACACCATGACCTTAAACCATACACCATTAAACCCTAGACTCTAAACAATAAACCCTAAACTCTAAATCTTAAACCCTAAACCCTAAAGCCCACACACCACGCCCTACAACTTAAACCCTAAGACTACATCTTAAACCTTACTCCCTAAGCCCTAAACCCTAAACCTTAAACTCTTAACACTAAACCTTAAACCGTAAACCATAGACCTCAAACCTAAAACCCTAAACCCTACACCATAAACCCTACACCTTAAACTCTTAACCCTGAACCTTAAACCATAGACCTCAACCCTAAAACCTACACCCAAAACCTTAAACCCTAACCCCTAAAGCCTAAACCATAAAGCTTAAACCCTAAATCATACACCCTAAAGCCTACACCCTAAACCATACATCCTAAAGCCTACACCCTAAATCATACATCCTAAATCATACACCTTAGACCCTACACTCAAACCCTTAACCCTAAACCTTAAACCGTAAACTCTTACTCATAAACCCTAAATATTAAACCCTTCACCCTTAACATTAAACCCTGCACACTAAACCCTAAACCCCACACCCTAAACATTATACCATATACTCTAACTCATTCACACTAAACCCAAAACACTACACCCTAAATATTAATATCTAGACACTAAACCCTATAACTTAAACCCTACACCCTAAAACCTACACCCTAAACCCAAAACCCTACACCATAAATCCTAAACCCTAAACTTTACACCCTACACCCTAAACACCTAACCATCAACCTCAAACCCTCAACCTTAAACTATAGACCCTGAACCCTAAAACCCAAACCTAAAACCCTAAACCCTATACCCTACACTATAAACCCTAACCCATAAACCCTAAAACCTACACCCTACACCCTACAACCTAAACCCTACACCATAAATCCTAAACCCTAAACTTTACACCCTACACCCTAAACACTTAACCATCAAAATCAAACCCTTAACCCTAAACCCTGAACCCTGAACCTTAAACTATAGACCCTTAACCCAAAAACCTAAACCTAAAACACTAAATCTTATACCATACACCATAAACCCTAACCTAGAAACCCTAAGCCCTATACCCTAACCCATAACCCCTAACCCCTAACCCTAAACCCCTAATCCTAAACCCCTAACCCTAAACCCCAAACCTCAAACCTCAAACCCCAAACCCCAATCCCAAACCCGAAAACCTAAAGCTTACAGACCACGCCCTACAACATAAACCCTAAGCACTACATCCTAAACCCTAAACCCCAAGAACCTCAAACCCCAAACTCCAAACCCCAAATCTCAAACCCTAACCCTAAACCTTAAACCCTAAACCTTAAACTTTAAAATAACCTTCAAGCCTAAAGAGCACTAAAAGGCCCAAAGAAACGTAAAGAGACTAAAATAACCATGAAAAGCCCTAAAGATCCCTAAATACCCAAAGAGCCTTCATGGGCTCTAAAGACCTTGAAGGAAACCTAAAGGGCCCTAAAAGGCCAAGAGAGCCCTAAATAGACCCAAAGATCCATCAAGAGCCTTAAAGATCCTTAAAATGCCCAAAATGCCTTAAAGAGCCTTAAAGAGCACTAGAGACCCTTACATAACACTAAAAAGCCCTAGAGAATGCTAAAAAGCCCTAATGTACTCTAAAGAGCTTTAAAGAGCCGTAAAGACCCCTAAAAAAACCTAAAACCTACATCCTAAACCCAAAACCTTAAACCCTAAACCCTAACCCCTAAACCCTAAATCATACACCCTAAACCATACATCTTAAATCCTACACCTTACACCCTACACTCAAACCCTTAACCCTAAACCTTAAACCGTCAACTCTTACTCGTAAACCCTAAAGATTAAACCCTTCACCCTTAACATTAAACCCTAACCCCTAAACCCCACACCCTACACATTATACCATATACTCTAACCCATTCACACAAAACCCTACACCCTAAATATTAATATCTAGACACTAAACCCTACAACTGCAACCCTACACCCTAAACCTACACCCTACACCCTACAACCTAAACCATAAATCCTAAACCCTAAAACCTAAGCCCTAAACTTTACACCCTACACCCTAAACACTTAACTATCAACCTCAAACCCTCAACCTTAAACCCTTAACCCTGAACCTTAAACTGTAGACCCTGAACCCTAAAACCTACACCTAAAACCCTAAACCATAAACCCTAGCCCATAAACCCTAAGCCCTAAAGTCTAAACTCTAAACCCAAAACCCTAAATCATACACCATAAAGCCTACACCCTAAACCCTACATCCTAAATTCTACACCCTACACCCAAACCCTAAACCCTCAACCTTAAACCCTTAAACCCTTAACCCAAAACCATAAACTTTAAATCCTAAAGCATGCCCTTAAACCAAACACCATTAAACCTAAACTGAAAACCCTTAACCATAAACCCAAAACACTAAACCCTACACCCTACACCACACAGCTTAAACCGTAACCACTATATCCTAAACCCTAAACCCTATACCTTAAACGTTAAACCCTACACCTTAAACATTTAACTATAAACCTTAAACCCTCAACCTTAAACCTTTAACCTTGAACACTAAACTCCAAACCCTACACCCTACAACCTAAACCATATTCCCTAAACCCTAAATCCTATACCATAAATCCTAAAACCTAAACCCTACACCCTAAACACTTAACAATCAACATCAAACCCTCAACCTTAAACCATTAACCCTAAACCCTGAACACTGAACCTTAAACTATAGACCCTTAACCCAAAAACCTAAACCTAAAATCTTAAACCCTATACCCTACACCATAAACCCTAACCCTAAACCCCTAATCCTAAACCATTAACCCTAAACCCTAAACCCGCAACCCCAAACCCTAAAAACCCAAACCCTAAAAGCCATAAACCCTCTAAACCCTAAACCCGAAAACTTAAAGCTTACAGACCACGCCCTACAACATAAACCCTAAGCACTACGTCCTAAACCCTAAACTCCAAGAACCTCAAACCTCAAACCCCAAACTTCAAACTCCAAACCCCAAATCCCAAACCCTAACCCTAAACCTTAAACTCTAAAATGACCTTCACAGTCGTAGCTCATCCACGGGACACGTGGCATTCAAGGCGTCCTCATTCACCCGAGAGATGAACCACACATACAACACTGGTAGACAACATAAAATTTCTCCTCCCTTTAGCTCATAACAATTATTAAGGGTCCCATAAACTTCAGCTAAGTCAGAAGTGACTGGATTCTCATAGCGCTCTTTGTACCCCACAAATGCATTCATGGCGGCGTAGTCAACAAAATCCCTGGTATTAGGATAGAACAGGATACTATAGAGGATAAGAGCAAGTACGTTCGTAAATGTTTTCCACTTTTACTCCTCAGTCAATCGATGCAAAAACCAATCTAGGTAACCTTGAGTAAGGCCCCTTGGTTTACCCTTAAGTATGAATTCCCTCTCCAACTTCACAGCGCGCACTCTTATGATTCTCACTTGCTGCAAGATATGGGTATACTACCCGAGGTAGTTGCATAGAGCTTTGCCCTCGGGAGGTGTATCTAAGATTTGCCCAAATTCTTCCACTTTAATAGGCTCAAAAAAAATTCCCATACTCCTTCTTAAATGCATCTTTCAAGATTATCTTTTTCTCACCAGATCCCTTGATCCACCAGTAATACCCTCATTTGCTTTGATGTATATCAAAATGTTTGAACTCGAATACCCCTCGACTCAAAATCCCATGTTAATTTCCATCTTTACCGTAAGGACTTAATCACAAATTTATAATTTCTCAACTAGAATACACAAAATGTGACAAGACCATAAAAAACAAATGAGCAACAATGAAAGAAAGAAAATAAAAAGATGTATAAAGAGATATGATGATATGTACAAGGTGTGTGGTTTTGTTAAGCGAAAATGAAGGTTATAAGACTGCACACATCTCTCTTAGTGCCCTAGAGAAAGTTTGACACTTGAGATTCAAGGTTAAGTATATGCAATCTCACAAGGATGGTTCCCTGAACCTAAAGATCAACGTTCACTAGAGCTATGGCCCCCTTCACAGCATCTCCACAACAGTCGAGTAATCAACTAGGTGTGAAGACACAAATGAAGAGAACAGACTCTAGTTGGAGTTCTCACGATAGCCAAACAGGAAGTATGTCCCAAGTGGCACCGCTACACAACCCCTCTAATTCTAAGTTACACTTGAACCCGGGTATAGGGCCCCACTCATGATATGCATAGTGTGCGTGTGTGAAGGGAGAATGGAATGCATACCTAAACCCTTACCTGCAAAACAACCAGAAAAAATCCCACGCAGATATAAACATGTTTTCTACCCTAGGGTTCAATATACAACAATATTTTCAAAGAACAAGCAAAACAACTCACATGCAATTATTATAAATATCAAACATAAATAAAGAAAAAGGGAAGGAAAACATAAAGCAAAACCACATCGAATTCGCATATCTAATTAAATGGCTTGACTCTCTAGATTTTCCCCAGTGGAGTCGCCATCTGTCGCAACCAGAATCGCGACGGGACGACGATCCAAAAAAGAAACGGGTTTGAAAAAGAGATTGGAGTCGTCACCATAGTTTATTCTGGAAAACTACGAAAAAACCATAAAATGATAAGGCATGGTCTGCGAAAACCAGATTTTGGGTTCGGGAGTCGGTTACGTGTAGGGAAGGTATTAGCACCCTACAACGTCTGCCCGAAGGCAGTATCCTTAATTAAATACGCGAATGTGATGTGGTTTTCAAAATGTTTAACTATCCCCAAAAATAAAACTCTAAATAAACAAAATATATTTTTTAGTTTTTTGGGCCCGACAAGGATTGACCTTGCTCCTACGTTTTCTCATTCAGAATGAGAAATCAGGGTTACGTAGTTCTTTATGAAAGGTTGTTTATTCATTGAAAGTATTTATATTTTGGTATTTTTTATATAAGAGAGGGAAAAGGTGTTTAGCACAAGGACGATGTGAGCGATCCCACATGTGCTTAGCCTTTAAAACATTTTTTGGTATTTTTTTTTGAAAGAAAGAGTAAAGGTTTTTAGCACAAGGACGATGCGAGCGATCACACATGTGCTTAACCTTTAAAATATTTTTTTTTGGTATTTTTATGAAAGAAAGAGAAAAGGTTTTTAGCACAAGGACGATGCGAGCGATCACACATGTGTTTAACCTTTAAAATATTTTTTGGTATTTTTTTATAAAAGAAAGATAAAAGGTTTTTAGCACAAGGACGATGTGAGCGATCACACATGTGCTTAACCTTTAAAATATTTTTTTGGTATTTTTTATAAAGAAAGAGAAAACGTTTTCAGCACAAGGACGATGCGAGCGATCACACATGTGCTTAACTTTTAAAATATATTTTTTGGTATTTTTTATAAAAGAAAGATAAAAGGTTTTCAGCACAAGGACGATGCAAGCGATCACACATGTGCTTAACCTTTAAAACATTTTTTGGTATTTTTTATAAAAGGAAGAGAAAAGGTTTTCAGCACAAGGACGATACGAGCGATCACACATGTGCTTAACCTTTAAAATATTTCTTTTTGGTATTTTTTTATAAAAGAAATAGAAAAGATTTTCAGCACAATGACAATGCGAGCGATCACACATGCATGTGCTTAACCTTTAAAACATTTGTTTGGTTTTTATATTTTACATTTTTTTTTGTGGCAAATGAAACAAACCCGACAAAAACATAAAATACAATATACAAGAGTGGAGTTATCATACATGGCCACATACAATAATATAAAAAGAAAACACTCAAGTAAAAGCTAAAAAAAACAGTAAAGAGCATAAAACAAAATAGCCCAATAAGCATAAGGGTGTAGAGATAAAAACCAGGGGTGTAGAGTGGGAGCAGGGCTTCAAACAGAAAGGAAAAGGGCAGCCCACGACCTAGGCCCAAAGCCCCTTAACCCAATCAGAAACCCATTAGGGGTTTCAACAACTTCATCTCATTTGCACAAGCAGCGTCAAGACTCCATATCTTCTCCTCTGAATCAAAAGAACCTAGAGACACTTACCTATACCACCCATAGCCATGACAAAGCCTCCACTCGCCCAGCCACTGCGAACCGCGATCCACAGCGTCGCCAGGGACAAAACCTTCCGCCAGAGCCAACGTCGGCCACAGCACTAGGCCCTTGATGCGGCTGTCGCGGCCCATCAAATTTGATGTACATTAAATAATGCAGTATAGTGCTAGGAAGTGACTCCTAGGTCGTCTCTCAAGGATCAAATGTGGTTCAGTCAATAGGTCAAAACATGAAGTGGGGAGGGGGGTTAAAAGTGTTGTCTTGATTAGAAATGAACTAAATTAAAACTGGAAATTAAATACAACCAAACATAATTGAAAACATTGAAATGAATGAAAACAGTAAACTAAACAAAAGGAAATGACTAAACCAAAGAACCTATCGGCATTTAAATCTTCCAGCTAAAGCAAGTGGAGCAGCGAAATAAATAGGTGAAGAAAAGCATATCCATAAACCACAAATTGCAATCAACATTAAATTTCGTGCAGCAAGAATGAAAATTCAATCCAAGATTTCGTGTACCAATGGAATGCATATTAAGCAAATTCACAAACAGCATGTTGCGTCAATGCTGGAAGCACACAGCAACAGGAAAACGAGGCTTCAATCCACACTCGCGTGAATCAATTAAAACACAATAAAGAAAATTGAAACGCATCTAAGTGAATTAAAGGCAATGCGCAAATTACAATTAGCCTTAAGCACAACAACGATAATTAAAGTTCAAATAAACGCATGTCATGCTTTTTGGTGCAACGCGCCAGCATAAATACAATTCAGCAAGAATACATTTTAAAGGAAATTGGGTGAACAAATGGCAACGTTTCAGCAGAAGCACATTGCAGCTGGAATGAAAATTCAATTTAAGAGTGTGTGAATCACTTGAAGATGCAACGTTGAGCTGAACATTAAATGAAATTCATCACGAAATCAACTAATAAAAAAAAAAAACGTAAGCAGTAAAGTGAACTAAATAAACAAGCTGCTTCCTAAATGCATTCAATTATATAACATATAAATTATATGTATCGAGTTCAAGCGTGAAGAAGAAACAAACGAAGAGCCTTGGGAGCTCTACATTCCAGCCGTCATCATGTGCACATTCCAAATTCCATCAACGTTCTTTACTGTTATGCTGGATGTGAGCCTTCAACCGTAGCCCTCCATCCTTGGGCTACAAACACTGCTGCTCTTCCAATAAGAATATAACGTGCTGTACCCTTCTAGGTGGCGGCTACTGGAACCTCCTTTTCGTGTGTCTCCTTTTCGTGTGTCTCCTGTTTTTCATTTAATATAGTATGCCCTATTCACTTTGGACACGTCACTGTCATCTCCAATTTTTGCTGGACGCGTCAGTTGCTGGAGGCTCCACGCTTTGCTTCACTTTGGACACCACCCGCTGCTGCTGGATGCACCTCCTAATCTCTCCAAACTTGCTGGACGCTGCAGTGCACAAGGTCTGGGCCGTGATGAGTTTTTCATTCTCGTGCTGGGCGGACAACGCACCCCTCAATTACCTCTCACGTGCAAATTTGTCTTGCTATTGTTGGACTTCACAACACCTACGCTGCTTGTTGCTTTTTCAAGCCTTGCTGGACTTCTTCTGGACGTAGCTCTTCATTTCCCCAAGTGCACCTTTTCAATTTGCTGGCAGCTGGACCGTGATGTGGAGTGCAGCATGGAGAGCGTGATGGGCCTCTTATCTCCGTGTTCAGCCCTCCAATTGAAGGCAATTTCTGGGCCGTGTGCTTTGCTTGTGCGTAGCACCCTTCCTCTCCAAGCACACCAAAATGAACACCACTTAGTTGCTTCCATCCGCTTCTTCATGCACCTCTTAAAATGAAATCCACACCTCTCTTCCTTTTTAGCTTAAAATTAATTGTTGTGACATTTTTTTTAAGTCCCAAAATATTATCTAACAATTTCCCTACAATTAATAAGGTAAATAATTAGCCTCAAATAATTCAAATTAATTAAAATAAGAATTTCTGGTCAAATTAAGCACAATTAGCAAAAAATGGAAAAAATACTGGACAATTAAGCACAATTCCCTCATTAAATTCAGTACAATCAACTAAGTGAAATCGATAAAATATTGACTCATCAGTCGGCAACGATCAAAGTCCGTTCAAACTGCCCTGTTTCCAGCGCGTTGATTCTGAAGTAGGTGGAGATATGCATCAGACACTTGGTGTCTTTGGGAATATAGCAGAACGACCTCGTCGTTGAAGACGGCGGAGTTCAACGCAGCGTAGTAGTTTTCATCAGAGGGCATGACCCTCCCTAAGTACTTGTAGACTATCTCGGGGTACTCCTTAATAGCGTCAGAGATGGAGCAGAATATGACCTCGGCCTTCTCGAGGGTTTTGCGATGGGTGGTGGCCATTGAGACTCTGTCGAGGACGGTGTCGACGACGATGTTGGCGAGATGCTTCTGCTCGTTGAGAGGAACGCTGAGCTTGTTGAAGTAGCAGAGGAGTTCAGGATCGGCGTCTTGGAGGGATTATAAAGGGCGTTTCTTCTTAGGAGTCGAGTAGTAGTAGATATCGCGGTTGCGGAGGATTTCAAGGATCTTCTCGTCGGAGGAAATGGCGGTTGCGACGATCTCCTTCACCTCAACATGCATCGTAACATGGCGCGACGGTTTTGGGGGGACAATGGATTTGGGGTGGCACATGGGTTGTAAAGGTAAGGGGGAGATGGAGAGGTCATTGCAACGGAGAAGAGACGCCACAAATGAGGTTTGGTTTGACACAAATAAGGTTTAATCAAATAAATCCACATAATAACCTGTTACTTTGCCATGTGCTTCTTAAATCCTAGCTCAGCATGCCACCAGGCAACAAAATTAAGGGCGTTCACAGCAATTAACGACAATGTCATAATTGACTCGATTTTACATAAGGAAACTCATTGAGTTCTTTGAAAATATGAGGTCCTAATTACATGAATCTGCACAAATAGAGACCTCTGAAATGATTAAACCTAATTAAAATAGTAATTCATGTCAAAACTGATGACATTCTATTTTACTTTATAACGTGAACTTTTTACAACTTGATAATTTCTTGATGTTTTAGGGTCTTACATCCCCCACCTTTAAAATTTTCGTCCCCGTCATTTCATAAATCTATCATGCCTTTGGATAATTTGTTCACGTATAAAACATTATACGATCATTGCCGATAATTTTATTCCCAAACACGTAAATACAAACATTTATGAGATAAACTATCAATAAAACAATCAACAACAAGATACTATAAAAATAATACAATGTAAAAGAGGTTTATTTCGAGTGATTTTAAAAATCCTGGAAAACTTTGGTTGTTTTATTAAAATCTCCAAATAAATTAAAACTATTTTTTTTTTGTTAAAGAACTTTTCCTATGGAAACCGCATAGTGAGGTGAAAAAACCTTTTATTTCCCTAATTTTTGCCGCTTATATTTTCCCTCCCTCCTTTTTGCCGCTTATATTTTCCCTCCCTCGTTCTTGCCGCTTATATTTTCCATCCGACCTTCTCCGTCTTCTCCAAAACAGAGCTATTTCATCTTCTTCTCTTTCACAACTCTGTAACCAACCGACCGAGAAGGCCAACCATCACATCTCTAACCTCACCAGCACCGTAGGTTTCGCCCTCTTAGTTTCTTTCTCCCAAATTGTTTTTCATCTTACAATTTACTTTGCAGTCTCTCAATCCTATCTCTAACCCTAACACCCAACCTTCCAATCTTCCTTTTGATCCTTCATCTCTCAGGTAAATCCCACAAAAGGGTCAGTGATTGTAAATTTACACAATCTTTTTAATTCTTATTCAATGTTACTTCTGACTTTGATCTCTCTGATTCTGTGTATTGTTCAACAGGTATGGATTTAGTAAAGAAGTGGTTGAATGTCCTGGTATGTTTGTTCTTCTCTTTAATATAATTTTCTCATATCTATCTCCGTGATGTTGCTTGTTTAGAGTTTGAATTGCTTGCTTTTGTTTTAATCCATTTGTTTTTTTCTCTCCATTTGGAGGTTATATACTCCTGATATTAAACCATAAAATTGGGATAATGTCATACGACAGTTGCGGTAACGCACTAAGGGATGAAGGGTAGGGCTCCAATTAAAAGCTTCTCAAACTATGTTGTCGCATTCGAATGTGCTTTCTGGAATCTCTTATGTTGGAATGAAAATAGGGAAGTTATCAAGACATTGAACTTTTTTGTAAATTTTTGTTCCAACAAAGCACTTGGTAAAACATCAAGTAGAAATTTGTTCAGAAATCAAAGCCCGTGCGAGAACTGTGACTTTTTAGTTGGAAAAGAATGTGATTAAAAAAGAATGTGATTAATTGGTTATGATAATTTTGTTTGCTTTTGGTTCTTTTGTAATAAAGCTTTATGAAATCATGGTTAATGGGGTATATCTAAGTCTCTTTCACTATTCTTGAAGTATGAATGATGCTTTTGGCGAAATGTAATTTTCCTAGGAGTATGATTTCTCTACTAAGCTTGTCTTTAGATTGTTGGTTTAATCACCTGATTAAATTTAGTGCATTGACAGCATATTGGCCTTCAAAAGTTCTGGTTTGTGGGTTCTGGTTCCTCCCTATTGAATGGCAGTTTACGTGTAAGAAATGCAGAGATATTTCCGTACATTATTCATCAGCTCATCAATATGCTAAAGATGACTTGTGTGGCAGTCATTTAGAATTGCAAAACTTTATAAAGACTGCATCAATTTTTATTGGACTCAGTTCTATTGGAAGGTACCATTTCCCACATTCCAATTCATGTTAAACCCATGCCTCCTCTCACATTGGATTGGTGTTCAACGTGAAGGAATGGTGATTCAAATTCAGCTTTAGTCTTTATTTGTATATTTTTTACTAATTTTTTGTATTTACTTGCAGCATGGGTTTCTTAAAAGACCCATATGCATTCATATGCATTTTTCAGACTGTCCTGAGTTCCACAAATTACAGATTTATTCTATTTACAGCAGGATATGAACCCTTAGAGTCAATTGTTCGTAGCATTTCTACCACCGAAGCATCATTTGAGCTGAAAAATTGCAGCGACGATTGTGTTCCTCTTTGTAATGGGCGACTCTTGTGTTTTTTTGGGTGAGTTTTCCTTGGTTATTTTACTACAGAAAACATTTGGAGGGGGCTCCCTTTTTAATGGAATAACTTGGATTTGGCATTCAATATTTTAGATTTAATTAAATTTGGATTTCTGATATAGTTTAGTGTCACTTAAAGTTGAGATTATGTTTTCTTACCTTCTTATCTCCTCTGATATTAAGAAAAGTTAATGTTCCCTTTCCAAATTTTTTTAAATGAAAGAAAAATTCTAGAAGAGTGACATGTTTTTTTATATAACGTGAATAGTTCTGTACCATACGGTTGGCTTTTCCCAAAGTGTGCTGCTGTAATTCGCAGGTAGAATAATTTGTAGGGTTGGGCACAATTAATTTAAAAACTTTAAACTATAGTTTATCTACACTATTTTATACTTAAAAAACTAATTATACTGTTTAATAGGTCAGTTTAAATATACTGAACTTATTTTATTTTCAGTTGATTTTCTGTTGGATTTTGTGGGAGTTTTAATTGTTTAGGAAGGATTGATTTATTTGCTTTTTTTGGATAAGGGTAGATTCTCTAACCTATAGAGTTTTAGATTGATTGATAAAGAGAGAAAGCTGGGTCTGTGAGTGGATCCAAGTTGTGGAAACTCAATGTTGTAATTCAATACTGCCGTATACATTGGCTGTGTAGCATATGATCCTCCATTGAACCCAAAACCAGGATCAAATCTTTGCATGTACCTGCTATACAAATTATAAGTAGATTATTAGGCTAATTCATACATTAAATATAACTGAGTTTTTATCTTGCATACATGCTAAATAACAAAGAAACTGACAAGTTCCTTGGGACTTCAGCCTGCCAAAAAGGTTGATTATTATGATATGTGATAGACACAAACATATGGTCCTGGAGTTAGAAATGGAAAAATGGATTCAATTCGACCCAGTTGGCCTGTTATAATTTAATTAATATCAGTCATTGGGGTGGGTCAATTAATCAGTCATTGGCACTAATGGGGGATCTGAGAGCCTTCATCTTTTGTTGAGTTGGGAGAGAGAAGAGGCGTTGGAGTTGTTCTTCAGCCCCTTGAGAAACATCTAAGGGTATGCCATGATTCTTCAAATGGAAGGCATCCCAGTTCTCACATGCAAGGGCTATGAGTTTCTTGGCATTGGGATCCATCAGGTCTATGATGGGTATGGATGATGATGCAGGATCGTTTGAAATTACCACCCTCTTCAAGGATACATCCTGTGTTCCATGTTTCCTTTCTTAAGAAGGCAGTGGCTGACCATAAAACAGTAGATTAACTACCAACAGAGATAGAAGATGAAAATGTGGAAGTCATGGAGCCTGAATCAATATTAGCTTACAAAAGTATTATGAAGAGGAGGGAGCGAGTTAACCAGTGGTTGGTTCATTGGAAGGGAAAAACAGCAGAGGATACAACTTGGGAGTATGAATTACTTTAGAAGTCAATTTCCAGGCTTAAGTCATGAGGACAAGACAGTTTTTCAAGAGGAGGGTATTGATAGGTTCCTGCCCAAAGAGTAATTGGGCCCAACGAGCCTCTAGCCCATGAAGTGAAGCACGGTTCAAGATGGGGAAGAGTATATGTGAGAAAGAAGAGCAGGGGGTAATGAAGTGGTCTGGTTAGAATAGTGGTTAGTTAGAGGAGAGAGAAAGAAGGAATAGTTTTCTGCTATTAGTATCAGGTGTGGAGAGAAGCGGAAGGGTCTTTTGTTGTTTGGCTGAACAGAGAACCTTCTTGGTTACTCTAGAGGAGCCTAGCTCTGGGCAGTAGGATTGGTTATCTTGCTGTGTTTTCCTCTTTTGCGAATAATCTTAGAGCTTTCGCATATTTCATTAATCTATTCTCCTTTCTTGTTTGTTCCAGCGTTAGATCTGTATCAAGTAGTCAAGGCAAAGTCAAGATCCGTATGCCCACATTTGCAAAAAAAAAAATGGTTTAATATGGTATAAAAAGTTTAGTTGATTCCCCAGCCCTTATCGGTTACTAATTTCACACTTGAGATATGTAGTCCTTATAAGTTGGAAATTTAACATTGATTGGTGATATCATCAAACTAGTGTATTAAAGTATGGTGGGGGTTAACCCTTACCCCATGAGCTAGTTTTTTGGAGTTGAGTTAAGCTCAAATCCAAATTTCTGGGTATGCTGTTTTCTATAATTGTTTCATTATTTAGTGAGTAACATAAAAAGTCTATTGTCTTCTCTGTTCTTTTACTCTTTTTTTTTTTTTTAATTTTGTTATATTCTGGTACCATTTTTTTTCAAATTGGTTTTAGAGCTTATTGCTCATCATTTCTTGGTTTTGATAGTGATTACTCTCTGGTTTACTAGTATTAGGCTTTATATACATGATATTAAATATTAGGTGATAAAACGTGATATTAGGTGATAAAGCCTTTTAGTCTTCCATTAATGGTCCACTGATCAACATTTCATTGCATTTAAATTCAGCACAATGTTATATATTAAATATTTCAGTTGGTCTGTGAAAGATGATTATATTAACCAATATTTAGATTAGAGACCATTCTCCGTAATTATGACTAATGGGCCTAAGTGAGATGACTTTTATTTTTAAGTGTGAAAACCTAAGTTAGTTGAAAGGTTTACACCATTCTATGTTTAATCATGTTGACACAAAGAAAATGGTTTTATATGCGCTGGTGATGTGGCCACCGTGCTTCGATGTCATAGTGTATCTAGTCATTGAAATTTCCAATAATTGAAATTAAGTTAAAATATACTAGATGTTCATCTTTATTATTATTTTCTTTTATTTATAATTACCTCGGTGATAAATGGTCTCAACTTAACATTAACTTAATTTTGTATGCAGATCGAGAGTAGACAATTTCAATACCTGAGAAACTTGTTTTTTTTTTAAATACAAGCATCACCTGGTGGGATAAAGTTTGTTTGTTGTTAATACTAAAGTAAAGACCATAATTCAGTGGCTTGCAGCTTCTCAGGTAATTTTATATTTATAGCCATTATTGTATCAGGTAATTTTAGGAATCCCCTTTTTTTTTTATAAACAATACGTTCTTGTTGAAAATTTTGTGGCATACAATTCATGATTTAATTAGTTTTTGTATTTGATTTCTTTCTCTTTTCTGGATGATCAATGTGATTGAAGTATTGAAATTTTGATAGCCGAAGGATCATCATATTGACCAAAATATAAGGTTGTGATTAATTATGCTAACTATTTGTTGTTGATACATGCTAACCATTGCTCCCCTCTCTCATAAAAGAGAGGGCCTCACAGTGGGTTCCAGTGATATGGGAAACTCTTTTCTTATTAGATTATGTGGCTATTTTGACTTTTGTTTATTATCTAGGCACTTACTTTTGTTTCACTTTTTATCTTATGTTTTTTTTAGTGTATGACAAGTTTGTTATTATTGATATGTAGTGTTGTGTTCGTGTGGAATTGGAATTTGTGTCCCCTGAGAATGTTGCAAAAAACTGGAGGTAGTCTTTGTAATAGTACTTTTATGAGAGAGGGTAGGATAGGGTAGGGTACGGTTGGGTTCGGTTCGATTGTGTTAGGTTCGGTTGTGTTGGGTTGGATTCGGTTTGGTTCAGTTGGGTTCGGTTTTTGGGTTGGGTGTGGTGTGGTGGGGTAGGGGAGGGTGAGGTAGGGTTGGGTTAGGTTAAGTTCGGTTTGGTTGGGTTGGGTTCGTTTCGGGTCTGTTCAGTCAATTGGGTTTGGTGGGTTGGGTTCAGTTAAATTGTGTTGGGTTGGGTTCGGTTGGGTTGGGTTGGATTCGGTCGGGTTTGGTTCAGTTTGGTTTGGTTGGTTTGCTTGAGTTTGGTTGGGTTTGCTTCGGTTAAGTTGGCTAAGGTTTGGTTCAGTTCGGTTCGGTTCGATTCAAACCTCACCCAACAAACCTCATTCAGCCCCACCCCACCTAACCATAGCCAACCCATCCCAACCCCACCCCAATCCTAACCTCAACTCAACCTAACCCAACCCCACTTAACATAACCATATTTTTTCGTCTTTCAAAACTAACGACGTTAAAAATAAGTTGTGGTGGGTAACAGTGGTGTGTCACCTCATTTTTTTTTTCTAACACTAGTTAATCTTTCCTAGCTCCTTTCCCCCCCTCTCTCTTTGACTCTACCACAGACACCTCTGGTGCCACCTCGAACACCTCCGTCGTGATCGCGAGTTGCCCCTTCCTTCCCATGGTCGTCCCTTAAAGTTGGATCTTGATGTCCTTTACATCCGCCACCGTGAAACTCAGGCTTTGGTTGTCGCGACAATCTTGGCCATAATCGACACCACGGAACACTTGGAAGTAAACACTGCGGTCGTCTTCTGCTTGGTCTCGAATAGGTCAGAGAGATCAAAGCCCAATGACATGTAGGAGATGAACTCGAAGGCGTTGAAGAACTTGGGAACCTTGGAATTGTTATTAGCCTCTTCCGTAACCGTCTCCTGCTTGTCGACCTGACACTTGTCGGCGACGGAGGACAATGGAAGGCCTTTGCGGAACCAGGGGATGCGCGTGATGTCAGAGACAGACTGAAGTTGGAGATTTTGAGATTTTTGTCGTCGTTGTAACATTATTTGAATCATTGCAATGAAGTGAAGATGATGAAGACACAGATGAAATTCCTGAGAAGCAAGAGATAAAAAGAACATGAGCAAGATAAACAATGTTATCTCTGGCAATTCAATTCTTTTCCACCTACTGTATTATTGTATCTAGTGTGTGTATAATAATTAGGAAAAATGAATCTTTATGTATGATCTTCACAAGATTTTAGTACACTAGAATAACAAACCTAATCATTTGTGCTATGTGAGCTGTTTCTAAGTCAGGCTCTCAGGGAATTGTAATCTTCAGCTTGGTATGTCCACAATTTTGATCAACACTTGCAACCCTCAAGAATATGTAGATTTATAGAGCACCATCATGTGACCTATTTCCAATCCCTAATTAAATATGGTGCCCTTTGCCTTAAAGAATTTAATAACTACTTTAGTTATTCAAATTTGCAAAACAATGAGGATGGAATTTTGTTCTTTGTTTACAAGAAAAAATCAAATAGGGAAAGCAATAATGAATAACAACAAAAAGTACATGGGACAGAATATGAGCATCATACAAGCAGTCTACATCATAGTCCTTACCTTCTTAGGTGCCTTGTGGACAAAATTAACTTGCTGCTTCACATCACCAACCTATCATAAGAAGATACAGTAAGCAATTTCAACTGCCCTGACAAAAGTAAATGGAATGCTGGCAAAAGACACATTTAAATTTCATGGTTTCAAGTACTTCCAAGCTACCCAGCAAACATGGAGCCAAAATTAATTCTAATAATCTATGATGTAACTTTTCACCATGAAAAGATACTAAGTTCTCATAACTTTTTTAAAGCATTTATGACACATTAGAAGGAAAAGAATTTTTAACCACAAATGTAGCTGTCTTGGGTTGTCTAGGATATCTTTGTGCACTTACATTTTTTCTTCCTGCACCCATTTAATTAAGAAATTTTAGTTTTACTCAATTAAAGTCAAAATCTTGACTCTGCTTTCCATTTCTGTCATTTTCATTTGGGCCGCACCTCCTCCTTCTCATCCATGCATGTCTGCACCTTCAATCCTTCTCCTCTGCATCGAGTTCCTGCACCCATCTCTTTCCCGCATCTAAAGCATGGTGAAGAGGGTTTGGTGCGAAGGTGAGAAAGACAATGAACCAGCAGTGTCGAGCCTTTGGTGGTAGAAGTCCTTAGCGTGCAGACGTGGGTCAATGGAAACTTGGATACATTGGAACCACCCTCCACACCCACATTTAATTTTTTTTTGTCCTGAAAATAAGCTTTTATGCAAAACTTACTTCTTTACATAATTTTGGATACATTAGAATCAACTCGTTGATTTTCTTAATCACTGTCAAAGTTTCGGATTCATTAATCCGAAAATTATTTTTTAAAATGCATTATGATAAGAATATTGTAACATCTCAAAAATACAGTCTAAAACTATATGATAGAATAATTACATTTAATAATATTACATATCAGTCTTACATTAAAGAGAACGTACGGTTATGGCCGAACGACCTTACAAAGAAGGACAAGAAATTTAAAGCTGTACAGGGTGTAATTCTGACCGAACGGTTTACAAAAGCCTATACCGAACGGTCAAACAAAAGCAAAGGGAAAAGGTGATCGAGCGATCACCTTACTATCAAACTACTATTGACCGAACGGTTCTACTATTCGGTCTTAACTTCTACCTCTACTAAGTTATCTTCCTCCAGCAGCTCGTCTCCTTCTGCTCACATCTACACAGATGATCATTGCAACAGAAGGACAACCGAACGTACAAAACAGACAAGACAGGAAACATAGGGTAAGCTTATAAAATTTAATTCATGTATAAACATACATCCCACACAATCAACCAAACAAGATAATTCATCATTCGTTCATACAAAGCCTAATACTAGACTGACTGTCTGGACTGTATGAAATCTGTGTAGCTATGACGTTCGTGCACCCGGGTGATGTAATAACTGGATACCTTCAACAGTTGCCACTCGAGGTTAGTCCTATCTGTCCAAATTAACCATAAGGACTAGGACTTCCTATCGTTCCCACACATGACTTACCCTCCTCTACGTGAGGACGAGTAATTATAGAACATCAGGATGAACCGCAAGCTTAACATGCCCACATTCATACTTTACAAATTCCAATATACAATCATGAGTCATTCCTCCCTGGAACGCTCGTCCATAATCCAAAACATTTCATCCATATCATATTCTCTTCATCTTTCATTATTAATCATCTCAATTAAACCATTCGTTCAAAGATCACTAAGGGTACCAAATACCGAACGTTAAACTTTAACCTTTAACTAGACCGAACACTTGGAGTGTGACTGAGAGGTTTCCCGTTCCAGAACAGACTAAGGCCGGGAGGGTTACTATCAGGTTGAGAAAGAAACCGAGTACAATCATATATCACAGGAACGACTAGAACGAAGTTACTTACAAAGTGAGCCAATTAGATGAACTGACTCTTGAGAGTTCCAACTGAACATCGAAAAGACTATGCCAAGTACTAAGACTCTAGGCCGGAACCAGTGGATGCAGACACTTCAAGACATTCAAAGAATAATACTTAGAAGAATTCACATGAAGAAACCGAACGCTTATAAATACTTAGCTTATTTGAATTTAGGATCAAAAAAACCGAATGTCAGTCAATGACCGAGCACGGTAGAGAGAGAACTCTATTGAATTTGGACGAACACTAATTTCATCAAGATAGATTATAGGAAAGAGAATGAGCGCTTGGTGTAAGACTGAGCACTACTCAGTAAGAGCGTTTGGTGTAAGACCGAACAATACTAAACTTATATTAGAAGGCTTGATAAATATAATAAGATACTATTGGAGTAGTGTTTAAGAATAAACGAAAATATACATACATACATATATATATATATATATATATATATATATATACTTAAGTTTATAACCGAATACCAAGAACCAACTATGCTTGGTCGAACGCTTATGCATGGTATTTCGAAACGAAGATGCTCGTCTTCAACTAGGATTCTTCCCAAATGAAAGAATCCAATCCTAACCAAGTTCACTAGAAAAACCAAACGGTAAAGGACCGTTCAGTGACGAACGTACACTTTCATAGGGGAAATTTCATACTAAAATTATTTATATTCAACTCATTTCTCAACATATATCTTCATACTTTCATATATTCATATCATAGTCAAGTGTCATACTTCATACAATCCAAACATAGCAACCATCATATATCATATTAATTCAATCAATTCAACGAACATTCATGCAATACAAGTAACATATAAATTAAATTAATAAGCTTCCCTTACCTCTAGCGTGATTGAACGTTTACTGAGGCAGAAATATGGTTCACCCTACTATAAGTCCTTTTACCCTCAACGCTCAACAATTCTCCAAAACTAAACCACACAAAAGACCAACAATGGCTCAGAACGAGATGAACTCAGGCAAACAGAATATTGGTTTACATGTACCAGATAACGAACGACTAAAGAGAAGAAGAACTTACCAGTTCAGAGCCCAAAATCGATCGGTTCAAACTGAAGCTCTTGACGTCGGAAGTGCTTCTACGGTGTTTGAACGGAGATCAGAGAAGAAAAAGGGTGAGATTTCGTAGAGAGAAGAGGACGAAATGAGATTTTTAGAATTTGGGTAAGAGGGGTGCATGCAGAGAGTGTGACGTGAATTTCTGAAAAATCAAGTTTTCCTTCCCACGTCAAAACAAGCGTCCGCTCATCTGCCGACACTTGCCTTCCACTATCTGATTTTCGGATCCTCTTTGCTTGACACCTGGCATCCGTTTAGAGGGATTTTGTGTGCGTTTTAAATGGTTCTGACAAATGTTTTTTATAAGATATTTTAAGAAAATAATTGTTCGAAAGATATTTAAGATAATATATTTTAAGAAAATAATTGTTTGAAAGATATTTAAGACAATGAATATTCAATAAGATAATGAATCTTTCATATTCAAAAATATATTTTAAAATATGAAAAAAGGTTTTACAAGTTATTTTCAGATTTGAAAATATATTCTGAAATATCTATTTTGAATATTTTTTTTTTAGAATGATTATTTTCAAAAGATAGTTCTAGACCTATAAATATCTTTTGAAACAATAATTTTATAATATTAAAATATTTCCCAAATAAAACTTTTTAAAAGATATTTTCAGATTTAAAATATGGTTCAAAACATTTGTCCCAAATATTTTTATTTCATATAGTATATTTGGAAATATAAAATATATTTCACAACAGGTATTTTAGAAAAGAATTTCAGATCCAAAATTACTTTTCAAAAAACTCATTGTCAAATTTTTTCTTTTAAATTCTAGATTTAGTTTTTTGAAAAATATTTTTCGGATCTAAACTATATTCCAAAACATCTATTCCAAAAAATATTAAAAATAAGAAAGTGTAAAAAAAATTATAATATCTGGATTTATGTGGTTGGGATCGAGATTTGAGACCATTTTGTTAAAGAATCCCTTGATGGATGCATATGACGAGTTTTCCTTTACCGCTTAACGAGTGGATTCACTGATTGTACATTCATTTAATTTCTATGATACTATTTTTGTTCTGGGCTGGATTCCATACCAAGCTTTTGGCAAATCAAATCCAGCTTTACTGCATTGTTCCGTTCTTTTGTTCTGTTCTTTGCTGGTGGTGTTATGGCAACATTATTATATTCTGAGTCCAGGAGCTTCTCCTCCACATCTTCGACGTCTACCATGTGCATAAATAGTCCCTAATTAATTTTGTTCTTTTACTCCTTTGGATTGGTGTATAATTTATTACTTTGCAATAGGATCTTTGCTGGAACCTTAATCTCCGAACGCTTACTCTCTTCCTAGCCTTGTTCCAATAACAAATTTTGCAAAATTAAGAGTTCCAATAAACCAATTCACAGGCCATGTTGACTAAGCTAAAAAATAAAGTCACATTCAATATTTACAACGTCACATTATCATTTATAGTAGTGTTACATCTTCATTCTCTAAACTCTAAATGGTATCGATACCAATTTAGGAAAATGACTACATTCACTTTTTCTAAATAAAATACGGTCAAATTTGAGAAAAAAAAATGAAAAATTATATTGAATAAACTCACAAATATTTAGACAAAAAAAAAAGCCTATTAAACCTTCTTTGTTTTTTGTTTTTTCTCTTCCAAGACTTACCTCCTACCTCGCTTCTCATTTCTCGTGAACTTTGCTAGGATATTCTAAAATGCTACAATATATTATAACAATCATAAATATCACAATTGAGACTTGAAATTAAAAATACAACGCAAATTATAAACAGGCAAACCCAAATAGGATAAAATTTATTCCTTCTGACATCACTGTAATTGAACTAACTGGAATTTTACTTACAAGCTAGATCTCACACTGTGATTGTTGACAGCAGCTAGTTTTTCCTGAAGATTTGTTACCCGAGCCTGGTTAAACAAAAATGCAAATTATAAACAGGCAAACCCAAATAAGATACAATGATAATAGATAACACAGTAGAAACAAACGATACAACGATAACAGAAAAGACAGTATAAAGAAGAGCACGAACAGCACAGGCCATTAATATTGTTCCAAAAAACAGTACAAGATATGGCAACCTTTTAATAATTATGTCATTAAAAATACGAATTTTTCCTCATATATGAAATTTTTGTGAGAGGCTATCGATCCAGAATTTAATATTCTTTCATTTCTTTTTAGGATTATTTCTATTATTTACATTAATGTTTGAAATAGCTCAAGAAATCCACAGGAAATACAATCATCGTTCTCAGTTATCAGTTGTGTTGTGTTGCATCTTCCTTCCCGAAAACCACAAATGTTTGTTTATGCAAAAAGAAATACATACGTTATACGTATAGCAAAACATTGAACACTACCTTGAATGATTTAGAATGGCGAATCGAAGGTTCAATATCTAAAGATGTTAAATATGACTGCTCTGCCAAATCAAATTTGTTCAATGCCAAGAAGGCGTCACCTTGGCAGATACAAGCCTGCATAGATAAAATGGTCAAGAAACTTGGCTGATTTAAAACTCAAGATTGGATTTTCAAAATGCTTATGCTGGGAAAGCTAAATCTCTTGAGAGTTGCACATTAAAAAAAAATAACTGCACGCCGTAACAAACTCTAAAGTACTCTTCTGAACAAATTCTCTACTATTTACAAAAATTTATTAGAACTTGGGGAAGGCTACAAAGGACCAGCTTTTTAGGTGGTGTATGGTAAACAAATTTTATTAAGCGTTGGATTAATCTAATACTCACAGTTGTATCCTGCTTCTTCCATACTGAATTTAATCCTCTCAACCCTTTCTCTCTCCAGCTTCCACCAGTTGCTCAATCCACACGTGACATCTCTCATCCTCACTGCCACAAACTGCCTTCTTGGCCCCATGACCACCACCATTGTCACCCATGAAATTCCATTATCTGCAACATCACCGCAGGGGGTCCCAACCACCATATTCAGTTCTTCCAAAACAACCAGACTCATAATTTTGTTTTAACCACCAATTTTTATATTTTTCTTCATAGGTTCAATTCTCACCCCAATCCAGAATCTGCTATGGTTAACACGTTGACAACATTCCACCCAGCAATTCTACAAAGAGAATCACAAATAATCCTTCTTCCAAGGAGGTGTAGGGAAGTTCGATACGAGAGTCATCCTTTTGCATGGGTGCAAATGTCAAAAACATCAAAAATAAAACATTTGAAGGGAGCACAGGTAGATGCAGAATCAAACAGGGGTGAAGAAATAGAAACATGACTATGTATTGCTTTTTCTCTAAAGACCTGTTATTCACGCAAAGAGGCATACCAAAAATCTAGGTTTAATAAGGAAGGTGAAAATTTGAGACTTTGTTGATTACTATGGTGCAAGGTTGGTGTTGTGTTTGGATGTGGAGCAGTTGAAGGCAGAGAGTTGGTCCAAACAGCATGCATTTTGTGCTTGAGAGATGGCTTCTTTACGGTAGGCTGGTTGTCGGTGTGGAGAGGTTGTAGAATCTCACCATTGTTGGCAGTGGCTGATATGGTGTCTTGATTGATCCTGGTGAAGATGAAGAGAACAGTTTCTAGTTCATGAAGCTGGAAAGATCACAGAGGAGAATGGAGATGGAGAGAAAGAAGAACTGAGGTGATTTCCAGCAACGGTGAACACTTTATAGGGGATTGCTGGAAAGGATGGTGAATCTAGTGTAGTGTAGCCACCAATAATAAAATTAATCCAATGGATCAAAATTACGGACCACCAACCAAAACCTCCTATCAAAATTGTCAGCCTAGCCTGACCCTTTGTAAAAATAAAATTTTCTGAGTCTCACTTCTCATTTAATCAATCAATCTCATTCAGTTTTGTTATTTTCAATAAATTTTAATCAAAACTGTGAGGCAAAACAGAACTTTTCATTAACTTCAGGTGCTACTCTTCAACACTCAAGTAAGGCATGACGAAGTCTTTCCTAAGTAAAAGTTAATGATTGAATGATGTGATTAGCAATGACACCACATCATTAATAATTCAGTCCAGACTTCATACAAGAAGCTGTAAATTTAACTATGACACCTAATTGGAAAGCAAGTTTTTTTGTTTCTTTTTATAATAGAAGAATTCGACTCACCTCAGAATAACGGGGAGCTAATGCCAAAGCCTCTTCAGCATCTTCGAGGGCACCAGAGTAGTTGCCCAATTCCAGCCTTACAAATGACCTGAATGTCAAATGTCAAAATACATAATAACGTAACAAAGGAAGCAAGCACATTAATGAAACCTGATGTAAAGAATGAGTTCAGCAAACCTGCATTTAAATATGATATGCATGCCACCAAATGGTTTTAAATCTATAGCCTGTATCAATTAATTTGAAAACATGGAAAGGAAGAATGAGTAGTGTCTCGTTTTAAATTCAAAAGTCTCAAGTAAAATGGAGAATGAATAATGGTTTGCTTCGTGTGCCTGTGAGAGCAGAAGCTCAGCCTGAGTGAAATTTCGGTTGGCAAACTCAATGTCCGCTCTCTTCCTCAGAGCAAGCGCGTCCAAACAAGTCTTTGGGTCATGGCCGGCTTCGGCAAACAGAGTTACTACGAGCTCCGCCGCCCGAGCAGCCGTCCCACAATGGCCAAAGATGAGGCCATCAGGCAGGACCACTAGGTTGGGGCCCCCACCGCACCGCCCCAAGCACCCGCACGACTTTACGGTTACGTTTGGAGGAGCGACCCCATAGAGGGTTTCTAGGGTTTGAAATGAGCCCTGTCTGCGGCAGCTGCGGTTGCTGCACACCCGAATTTCCATTCCCTCTGTCAGCTGTGCTTTGACACGGCAATCTAAACGGCATCGTTTCACCGGTGGGGATGGCGCGTGCCCACAACTAAGCAATAGATTGTGTCTACTGCTGTTCATCTATTGTTTCAACTTCAACCTTCCTGCTTCTTCCCCTACAACCTGGGATATCAGGTATCAAATAAACGGTTTCATTTGTTTTTTCAAGTATATTTATTTGGATAAATAAATGAATTCCAATTTTAACATACCGAATTTGATATCAAGTTAATTTTTTTTTATGGTGTCAAAATTTTAACGGTACAACTGCTTCGTTGGCCAAAACTTAATTAGCTGTCATATTTTTCTCGTACTTGGAATATAACATGTCAATTTTGAATTTTAAAAAAACAAATTACTTGCCACATCAGCAACGAAACCAAAAAACCACCATCATCTTTTTTGCTAGACTTTAAATAAAAACTCAAAAACAGAAAGACGAGCTCCTCCACCAATCTCCTCCTTCGAAACTTGCAAGAAACCATAGAGACCTAAAGAAACCCAAATCAAGCCTCATCCATAGCCACTGAGAACCTATAAAAACCAAATCGGATGAATGTGGGTGTGGTGCTTGACGAAGGGTTGGCTTCCCCTGACGCCCATTATAGGGCCTTCTACGTTGAGAGAAGCCCCTGGTGGTTGGTAATCAAGGTCGTTGGGGCTCCCGGCCATGGATCCAAGCTTTATGATAACTCTGCCATGGAGAATCTCCTCAAGAGCATTACAGGTGTAATCAGGAAACCCAACCTCCATCTTCAATCTCGCACAGCTATGGCGGCTATTGATGCCACCGTCGTCGAAATTAATTACAGAATTGGGAACCACCTTCTCGCTCTCCATAGCGGCTTCCGGATCAAGCCTCTCTATGGCCATGCGGCTCTCCACTGCGATCTCGACGAGGTCCCCCGCTGCGGTTCCTGCGACCTCTCCTTCACCACCGTATCCTGCCACTCTACCACCGCAATGCCTGGTCCAAGTGGCGTAGCAGCCTCCTATGCGTCGTCTTTGTGCTCTGCCACATGTGTGACTTTACAGGGAGGTTATGGGCGATTTCTATATGGGGATTTCCCCTTTCACTTCGAGGGCTCCATCATTCTCTTTGTCGCCGAGATTGCCCCCTATGCTACCAGAAGCAAGTGGCCTATGGCCGTCGATTGCTCACCATGCTCCGCCGCCACCCAAAGAGGCCAATTTCAGAGGCGTTCGCTAGCGTCTTAGGGGTTGCTTCACCGCAGAGGAAGCCGTCAGGGCCTACGACACTGTAGCCACCTGCCTCGATGATCGCAGCTCTACGACCGTGATTCCAGCTCTCAAAGGAACCCAAATGCAGATCAAATAAAAACCCAAATTCAAAAACCCTAATATCAAATTGCAAGATTTTGGTCGCTATCCATTCCACTACCATCGTCGAAGATTACACACGGCGCATCACCACTCAGGACGAGTTCCATCGTCTCTCCGCAACAGCTGCCAAACGCGTTCTTCACTTTGCCGAAGAGCTCGTTAGCCTCACAGTCCCCGTCCTCTTGCACAACTCCCTCTCCCTCTCACTGAACACGTCATCTAACTTCACAATGCCACGCAATCACAAAAAATGGACACCTCACTATGTTTTGTCCAAAAGGGCACTTGCACCATTAAAATTTTGACGCCGTAACAAAAAAGGATTAACTTGACCCGATTTTTACAAATTGGAACCACTTCAGACTTTTTAAAAAAGGTAGGACCACTTTGAACAATCCCCCTCTTTCTGGGGACCAAAAGAGGTATTAAGCCCATTTTATTTTATGAATTTGACTTTTGTCTTTTTGAGATTTACGTAAGATTCGAAAAAATATAAAAGTTAGAAATAATATTATAATGAGACTTGGATATGTTGTTATGGAAATTGTATATTTTTCACAGTACGTTATGTAGTTTAGTTGGTGAGAATTTTTTGATGGATAAAGTAATCATATGTTTAAGTCTTGAAATTAGAAATAAAAGTGTAAGAAGTAAGGACATGAATTTAAATTGATGGAATATGAAGATAAAAGAGATAGAACATGAATCTTAGAGTATCTAAGAGTTTTTGTTTTAAAAATCGTTGAGGAAAGATAGGAGCATGATCTAAGTGGTTTTAGAGGATTAAAAATAGAAGGGAGAGATTAGAGGGAGAGGAACTACACGTGAAAGGGTTTGGGAGAGAGAAATAAAAATAGTGCAGCGAGAGAAAGAGAAGGCCACGTTTCTAAAACTGAAAACCCTATGTGAGAGGGTTTTTTAGGAGTGTTTTATGTAAAATACAAAGAGAGAGCAGTGGAGAGAGAGATACTTACGTGAAATATTGGGGGAAAAAAGATAGAGTTGTGTGAAAAGTGGCTGAAACTGTTAAAGAGGAGAAGGAACTCTTAGCTAGACAATAGAAACGTGATTCTAGATGGGCTTGGGTTAGCTATGATATTAGGTGTAGAGAAAGCCTTAGAATTAGCTAAGATATGGTAAAACTTATCTAATATTTGTTATGTATTTGTTATTGTTGTATGATTGCATATTAAACTGCTTTATTATCTGTTTTGTTGTACATAATTATATGTATGGTTGAGAAAAGGGGATAAAGATTTGTATGGTTGTGCAAATGGATGAAGTTATGTATGGATGTTATGTTTCTCTTAAGTTTGATGTAACCATGTTAACCAAAAGGGTATTTGTGTGATTATGACATTGGTTGTGGATGATATATGCACTAGCATGAATTGTATAATGTGAATGTAGGTATGATTTTGTGTTTGTTAAGATATGTCAAATATTCTATTAACGGATATTAGGCAATCAAATATTGTGTTAGTTATAGTTTAGATATTATTATATATAATTTGTGCATATTTGTGCACTTGTCATTCCTTTAATAGATGAAGGATTATAGGATCCTTGTGTATATATATAAGGTACTCTACTCTTTGAACTAATACATCAAAATTATTCTTTAAACCTTTTAGTAGTGTTGAGACATCATATATGTGGATGTTGTCATTATTTCTTTTATGATTGATTTGATTTTGTCAAGGGTTATGATAGTTATATGGAATGAATATGTACTGCGTGGGTGTATGTAGGATACTAGGGAGAGATTCATAATGCAGTTTGGGGGTTGTATTGTTTAAATCCAGTGGATATATGCAGTATTTCTTGTTGTGTTGAGGAATTGGTTTCTAATATGCATTATAATGGATTTTGGATGATTTTTATGGCATGATGTAAGTATCTAATCTAGGCTACTTGAATGTGTGTATGAGGTGTCAATCTTGTTCCCACGAAATGGGGAGGTTGTATGAGTTTAATAGACCTTTAAATCTTTCCAGTAGGGTTTTGGTCTCGGGAATAATCGATTATGGACAATGATAATTGATTATATCCGCGATTCGTTTTAGAGCCTTCCCATTGAAATTATCGAGATAATCGATTATCTTCATGTAACTTGTAATATGAAAGTTTTATATTGTAAAACTTACTAGAATAGTTGATTATCATTAATGATAATCGATTATCCCAGTATATTTTCTGTAAATGCTACATTTTAATGGAAAAATGATGAGGATCAAGTTGGATGGACTTCAAGACGCGATGTTTTCCGAGGAATAGGGGCTATGTTTAGGTGATGTTTGACTCTTGATTGAGGAGGGAGCATGGATAAGTGAATGAATTGTACCAAGATATGTGGTTGACCAATGAGCATGTGAGATGAATGACATGTCTGCTTGTTGTACCTAGTAAATCCCGAGATTGGTGATATCGATCGTGCGATGCGGGATATAGACTCTCTTTAGTCGTGGATACAGGAAGATAGTGGTGTTCGAGTGTTTCACCTTCTTCGGCCAAGCGATATGGGAAGAGGGAAATGATGTTTTGCTTGAACTTCAGCTCATTGTTGAGTATAGTACCCGGTGTGCGATGCATTGATGGTTTTACTCATAAGTCCTTGCGAAGTAGAGAAACAAGTTCTTTAGCTGCGAGGGCGAGACTACTCAAACGAACGTATAACAAGTGTGTGAGGTAGGGTACAAGAGTGTGACTGAGTCTTTTATTTTGAAGTTCATGATCATGTTGATACTCATGGTGGTATTCATGATGATGATCATGGTGATGATGAGGCTCCTGATGATGGTTATACTCGTGGTAGTTACCATGATAGGGTAATTAGCAAAAGTGTTGATGAAGGGATAGACAGATGGTCTATGTAAGTGATGTTCGTGATGACATCGAGAATCAAGAAATTGATGATAATGACGTTTGGAGGATTAGTGATCTATGTTAATAATGTTAAGGATGGGGTTTGCATGTTTGTTATTATGTAATGTTTATTGCTATTCACATATTGTATTGTTATGATTTATTTTAACAGTAGTTTACTCATACATATTTTTGTTTTTTGTATGTCATTTTAGCAATAATCATATAATGAAATAATACGTGAGCAGATAATTTTGTAAATGTTCCAAAAACATGATAAATGCATGAGATGATAAGAAAATTTTGGAATTATTTAAAGTTCGTATTTTCTGGATTATTTTAAATAATTTTGAACGATGTAATTGGATATTACTTTTAAAATTATTATGATTTGATTTATTTCCATACATTTCAGAGTTTTTAAAAAATATGTTTCGTACTATAGGAAGTATGAAACTTGGAGCGTTATAATTTACCTTTATTATATCTACTCATGTCAATGTAAATATCCCATGGATAATTTTGGATGAAATTTGAAGTTTGCTAATCCAGTTATTAAATTTGATTTTTTTTATTATCTCTTAATTAACTTTTACAGCTTCGAAACTAATAAATTGATTGTCAATTTTTTTTATATCCCTAGAGCATATATGCAAATGATTTTGAAATACTTTAATCACATGTTAAAGTCAAATCGATTTTTTTTAATCAATCATATGTTACGAAGTTACTTAATTACGTAAGAAACTACTTTTAGTTATACTTGTATTCAAACAATATTATATTTACACTTTAAAATTAACTGTGCGTGTTAATTATATTTATTTATCCATTATGGATATTAATATTGTATGATTATTGGATATTAGCATACATGAATATTATAGAAAGGCAATTTTATCTAACAAGGGAGTAAAAACTATTGGGATTGGGACAGTGAGATAGCAGAAGTGGTACTGCATAACTAGTAACCTTAAGGCTGCGAAATCAACCATTGTGAAGCAAGTAAAATTCACTGTAATGCTAACAATGTCCATTTATTTTGACAGAAAAAGAAAAAAGAGTTGGACAAACGTAGGTTAATTTATATTAGACTTACAGTTTATTTTTGTTCTGCAGTGAGGAAAACTTCGTTACAGAAGAAATATAACTACTATGTCCTCCCTCCTTTATACATCTCAGATTAGGTAATGTTGTAAGAACAATGAACTACAATGTAATTCAAGCCATTCTTTGCGCAATTTCAACAACAAAGTGCTGCTCATGTCCGGTTCAAAACATAGTACTCAAACAAACCTGTGAAAACAAAAATAAAAAATAAAGATTCTTCAGGAAAATACAACAATATTAATTAACAACTATAATTATTTACTCAAAGACTAGAAAAACACAATTATATTATGGTATTTTTGAAACAACTTACTAGCATTAAATATACCTTGTTATACGAGGCAATATTACTCGTATAAAAAAGTATATTGGAATTAACTTGACTGAATTCAGGTAAATTTAAGAACTTTCAAAGCATAGAAAGTACGGAAATGAAAAAAAATCAACAAAAATAAAAATCTAGAGATTCCCCAAAATATGAAAGTGCAAATCACATTGTTAAATAAATTAAAAATGGGAAAAATGCATATAACTAACCTTGTGCAGCAAAACGCTCAAGCACACAGCTTCAAGAGAAACTATAATGTTGTGAAATCTACACCAAGGATTAATTGAAAAGGCTATGAATTTAAAATCCTGAAGCTTCTCCTGAACATACATATATGTAAGCGTTAATTCTTTTATTCGATGAATTCAATAAAAGTAATAATATGAAAAGATCATATAGACATAATAATTTATAATACAATCAAATGTTGCCCAAGTTGAAGGTGGCACTGTTGAAAATTTTTTGTTATCGTCATAGATGCAAAGCAAGTTGAAAATGTTCCCAGTAGCGATGCTCTTTGTGGACTTGTCAAAATCAACAGAAGAGGATGGCCTTTTAAATGGAGGAGAATTCTTCTTTTGCGTGTCTATAAAACCCTGAATTGCATAAATACAGTTAAACAAACATATCCTCATGTTTTCAAGATGGTAAATCTTGGAAGGAAGTAAAAAACAAACGCAGTAAAAAAGCTTAGAAAATGAAGTAATAACAGTTGTGACCTTCTATTAAAAAGATCTAGTAGAATTAACAACAATTCACTAAGAGGGTAAATTAATGGATAATAACATGGTTACCCCTAGAGGTCTTGTTATTGGGGGTAGAATTTGTGCGACGTGGTTTGCAAGAATGCTTTCTTCCAGAGAGAGTCTCCTGTTGTTCTTCAGAATGCCTCCATTTGATGTTGATTGTTCTTCATCTTTTGAAGCCCATCTTTTCTCTACATACCTAAAATACTCTAAGCAAGTTATGCAAATGGAAAATCCAATAGTCGATCAAAACTATCTTTTACTTCCAAAAAATAATGTCGATCACAACTTACTTCATACGGATAAACTTCTCCATTGCCAATTTACTTCTATCAAAATTTGGTGGCGTTTCTGCTTCCCAGTGCTTATTTGACTTTACATTACCCATAACTGCGTACATGTTATAGAGACTAGTTATGTTATGTGCAAGCAACACAAGGAGTAATAATTACAATATTACATAGTTTCTTACATTGCATGAAAGAAACTTGGTCTGGTAACCACGTATCTAAAGTTGTGGACCGCACCTAGTTGCAAAATGAGAACACGCCATCACTATAAATTTACTATGTAATAAATAATAGATTACCATATAGTGCTTTATTGTAACCCTCCATATAGAATAGAAATATCGGATATTGTTCAAGAAAATCCATTTACATCACCAATTGGCAACAGTTTGTATGCAGTGATTTAGATTTATAAACAATGTACATATTATTAACAATATTGCAAAAACTACATTACTAGAAAATCATTTAAAAAAATTTATTTCCATAATTGAAAACAGCTATGTTATCCATACCAAGTGATTGGCAGACTAACTCGGATTAAAAAAGTTAAACTCATCCAAAAATAGTTAATTGAACTAAAATAAACTACAAAAATAATTATTTTTATTAAAATTGAATTAAACTTTTTGTTAGTTCACTTTTTAGAAACTTAGCCACTAAACGAATAATTGAATGTAGTACTTCAAAAGTGTTGAAAGAAATATTTACACAATAAAAGTGTTCTTTTAAGTGAGTTTTCAGTTGTGATTTTTTATCAGTAAAATTAAATCTGATTGGTAAAAAAAAAATAGGTCATTTTTTTTAATAATATTAAGAATGCATATAAAAGTTGGTGGTCCCACCTCTCTGTTAAATGAAATGGAAGTAATATTTCGAGTTAAAAGAAATAGAATGGTAAAAAAACTTTTTATCTCCTCTGCCAATAAGAATGTAATTCAAATAATTATATTTTTTTAATTTCTAAAAAAATAATTCAATTATAAAATATATAATTTAGTTAAGTAATTAAAAAAATAATTTATCTACAAATATATAATGTAGTTAACTAAATTAAAATTAGTTCAACTAACTTAAACTTATTGACTATTTTTTCAATCTCATGTATATTGGGTGATTTAAAAAAAAATATCAGCGATTTTAAAAATAAATAAATAAAATTAAAATTTTAAGGTATGTTTAATATAAATTAGAAAATTATCTATTTAATATTTCTTCTACCATCTAAATTCTTTCTAAAATTAATTATTTCTTATATTTTTTTAATAAAAAATCATCGTAAAAATGATAACAGAATTTAGGACAATTTGAATCAATCAGACTTCGCTGTATTAGTTTATGTAAATGTGGTGTAGACTGACAGAGTTTAGAATTATTATGAAAATCAATTATATTATGTTTTAATATTTACTTTCTGGAGCTTTCTTGAACTACATATTTTAAAGTGTCACCTATTTTCACTAATTTTTATTTTATTTTATTATCTTTTCTCATTTCTATCTAAAAATATGACATAAAAGAACTGGCTACAAAAATGTAAACCTTCGATATATGAACTCCAAGGCTTCGGTGAATTCCTGAACATTGCATGCAAATGAAAATCCCTAGGTTAACACTAGCCCATCGTGGTGCCCTGACAATATTTGAAAATGGGAAAGGTAAATTTAAAAACATCTAACATTGCAGGAAGAAAAAAATTCAATAAATGGCGCGATATAAAGTGAAGAATCGGATACAATCAAAGAGCGAGTTTAAATCAATATGATGTGCGTCAAATTGTCGTTCTGAAATGGATATACCTGTTCCGACAGTCTGCACATTCCCTGTTCTCGGGCAGCTTAAGAAGTCCTTCCAAGATCTGCATAAGGCCAAAACGTAACAAGATGAATCTATGTTTATCAAGTAAAAAAAAAATCCCCAAAACCTGATTTCAGTAAACTATTAGAGATTTTAGAAAATTTTACAGATAATATAAACAAATGAAACCTTGGCGTGTTTGGCATTGAGCTCCTTAGAGATGGAGGCTTTCCCTTTCATGTTACGTGTGCAGTGCAGAGCGAGGGAAGAGCAAAACAAGAGTGAAGAGAGGAATGAAAATGTTAAGCAGGGACGAGGAATGGTTTTATAATCCAAAATACAAAAGCATTAGTGTGGCTGGCGTGACCTCCAACCCTGCCACCATCATCACTCCCTCTTTCTTTGTGACTTTCACATGTCAACATTGCTGGCAATACAATTGCATCAACAATACAGATTAAATCAAGTGACACTTTTCAATATTTTCCTTTTTTTCTTTCTTTCTCCTTTTCATTAAAATAATACTATAATATCACTTATTTATTTTCATTGCGGGCAGGCACAATCCGGCAATCCCGTGTATAGACGTAAACCACTCCTTCGGAATTCCTGAACCTTCTTAAGAAAAACACAACCGCATAACAAATCTCTCTAATATTTTTGCTCATCAGCAATCGTGTCATTTATTGCTTTGATTGAAGGAGTCTCAACTCCTTACCATACCCAACCACTCTTTATCCTGCTTAGGTTGTTTCTTAACTTCTTTCTACACTTGACAATGCTTCTTCAACATTCTTAATCATACTTTTAAAATATTCAATTGTTTTATGAAATTCATGTTCTTCATAATTTAATTTGTTTTGAATTTTTATAATGTTTTTATCTAAACAAAATTCCTTTATTGATCAATTAACACTTTCACTTATCTATAGTAGTTAACGTGGTGTGATCTTGTTTCTTTCCATGTTTTCCAAGTTAACATTTTGTTGTTGTTCATGATAACTGTCTCGAAGGGATTTGTTTTTTTCAGAAAAAAGAGTAGATATTTCAGGTGCTAAGGATTGCGTGTGTGTGTGTGTATATATATATATATATATATATATATATATATATATATATATATATATATATATATATATATATATATATATATATATATATATATATATATATATATATATATATATATATATATATATATATATATATATATATATATATATATATATATATATATATATATATATATATAGGGGTTTGTTAACGTGCGTGCCTGTTTTTCAGTTGGTTTAGTAATGTGTACCGAATTTTAGTAGACAAAAATACCCTTATATATCATGGATTCTAAGTTTTAAGGTTAAGGGTATTTTAATAATTTTCATTCTCAAAACTTAAAAAAAAAAAAAAAAAAAAAACCCCTTCCAATTGAAAAAATCAGAAACATTTGCCTTTAAACAATTTGCCTTTGTAAAGAGTTGAGTCATTGACATATTCACCTTCAGGCAAAGGTTCATTCAAGATCTCTTCAATTTCACCATCTTCACTAACTTCTCTAAAAAAACATATGTTGAATCATCATCTCTAAAAAAACCCTCCAGGCCAATTACCAATTCTTTTGGATGTCATTATGCTTGTGAAAATTAGATAAAATTATATACGACAAAAATTATAAAATGAAAACTCATTATAAAGTCATTTTTTGTTAGAAATTGTTTAACAATGAATGTTTATGACTTTTTCCAAGCCAATTACCAATTCCTTTGATGTCATTATGCTTGTGAAAATTAGATAAAATTAGATAAGACAAAAATTATAAAATAAAAACTCATTATAAAATCATTTTTTGTAAGAAATTGTTTGTATTTCTGATTTTTTCCAGGTCAATTACCAATTCCTTTATGCTTGTGAAAATTGGATAAAATTATATAAGAAAAAAATTATAAGATGAAAACTCATTATAAAATCATTTTTTTGTAAGATTGTTTAACGACAAGTGTTTTTGATTTTTTCAATTGGAGCTACAGTAGGGATGACAGAGAAAAGATTGGAGTGAGAAAGATGAAAGAGAAAGGGTTGAGAGAAATTTTTGATTTTTTCAATTGAGGCTACAGTAGGGATGACAGAGAAGAGAAAAGATTGGAGTGAGAAAGATGAAAGAGAAAGGGTTGAGAGGAATGAGAGAGGTGAGTAAGGATTTGGGGGGTTTCTTTTTTTTCTTTTTAGTTTTGAGAATGAAAATTATTAAAATACCCTTAACCTTAAAACTTAGAATCCATGATATATAAGGATATTTTTGTCTACTAAAACCCAGTACACATTGCTAAAATGTACCAACTGAAAAACAGGCGTACGCGCGTTAGCAAACCCCGTATATATATATATATATATATGTATATATATATATATATATATACATATATATATATATATATATATATATATAGACATACGTGTCTGTTTGTGTTTGTACTTAAATACTTAAATTAAATTTGATTTTTTTTTATCGGTAATTCATCGATTAACTTTGGCTAAGTATAAAGAGTGTCTTGTAAGGTGAGGATTAATCATGGCTCTGATAGTATTAAAAAATGAATTTAAATTTAACTCAACCTTACAAAATCAGTTTGTATAGTAAAGTTTGCAATCTCCATTTATTTATATATATATATATATATATATATATATATATATATATATATATATATTTATTGTAAATTGACCTTATTTTTAGTGTGTGATTTTTAAAAGTTTAATACTTAAAATGAATTTTCAGTGTTGAAAATATATTTAATTTCAAAAGGTAGTTTTAAAAAATGTAGGAAAATAGATTGATAAGTTTTTTTTTTCAAACATTTGGAAATTAAATGCTACTGAGCTTGAATTGGAAGATTTTTCTTCCTTCACCACCATAATTTCTTGGCTAATGTCTAAATTTTTTGAGATAAGTCTTTTGGAAATTTTGGAACAGTTTTTTGAATTTCTAAAACATGAGAACAAGTTTTCAGAATAGGATGCATACAATGAATTTGAGAACAAGTTTTTAAAAATAGAATTTATGGAAGAAGATTTTCAGAACATATATAATATCGATGGGTACAGGAAGCAAAAGCCGAAAACATTAGTTGGGCCTGGGCCTTGACTATGATCCAAGATTTCTGTTAACAGCTGGTAGACAGAGAGACGGTGGGTGAAGGTGGTATTGGAGCGGCAAGAAAAAGGATGAGGTGGTGCAGAGAGGTGTTCTCTGTGCGTGGGTCTGGGTCGGGTGCTCATGCCATTGCGCTGTCACTCGCACCTATAGTTACTGCTTCCTTTTGCAGCAAAAGTCTTGTGTTGCCATTCCAAAATTTTCCTTTCGAATTCAAACTCACTGACTCATCTTCTCTTGCTCTCACCCATCGTAAGCAGCTCTTACCCGCTGCACTGTCACTAACACAGCCCTCTACTGCAAGGGAGGACGATTTTGATTTTGTGGTCGTCAATTTCTACCATTTTGTGTTCATCCAAGACCCACAAGCCGAAGTCTCCAAACACCGTTCTTTCTTGGAATTGCAGGTTCGCTTTCATTTTTTTTTTGCTGTTACGCTTTGCCTGTTACCACTGAATTAATTCTGGTTTTCTCAACAAAGTTGGATATAGGAAGTATTGCTATTACTAAATATTTTCCTCTTCGTGAATGTATTGTTCACCCATGCTTTGATAAACAATACGTCAGAATCACAAGTGCATTGTTTGACCCGAACCCAAGTTCATTTCGAATCCTACCTTTCCCAGTCTGTAACTTCTATCATTTAGCAGGACCTCGACATCAATGGAAGAGTCTATGTGAATGAACAAGGGATTAATGCCCAGGTAAGTTTTGCTCCAGTACTATTTAGCAATTTTGTTATGAATAATATGTCCATAGAGATATATTTTCTTTTTTAACCTGATTGGAAATGCCAAGGGTAATGGGAATTACACGCAAGAGTTTTTTTGCATTATAGATATGAAAAATGGCGATCTTACACCCCATTTTTCTAGCGTATGGGTGGATAAAATCAGAGATATAAGAAAATTAGGCTAACAATAAGATGGACGAGAAATAGAATGTATGATTATAATAACTCTGCATTTTCTTACGGCACTACGATGTTTATAGATGTGGCTACAAGATATCCTTACAATATTCCAGGGTCTACATATATGTCTTTCTGATCTGATGTGTGATAAATGATAGTCAAATGGCACAAAAAAACAAACTAAATGCCCCTTCATATTTGCAATGTAGGGGTTAACCTTAAGTCATCTCACAAGGGCACAAATCAGTTGATTCCAATCTCACTAAAACACTACTATTAGGGAATTTTTTAGATGCGATTATAGTTTTAGACCTATATCTAGAAAAACGACTAATGAAATTCGTAACTAATTTTACCTCCCTTTTTAGGAAAGATATTTGAGAAAATCTTTGGGCCTTGACTATTCCTAACTAAGGCCCATCCATCCAGTTACCTTTCTAAAAGGGGTACTATCTGCCTAATTTGAATCTGATTTGAGTGGGTTATGTCCATTTATAAGATGAACAATCCAAAGTGTAGCTCCTGCAATTTCAGTTGCCATTGTGTCATGAAAATACTTCAAATTTGGATGAGGCTGTGACAAACAAAATTAAAGAACTTTTCTTGTCTTCGCAAAGACCTAAGAAGTGTCCAAATTCAATATTTGTAGTACCAGTTATGACCTACACAAGACAAATATGTTAAATGACTATCAATATGAACACTAGTGAAGATTAACAATTAAGTCCATTAAGGCCCACTGATTCTGGACTCACTTAATATCTCAATATTAAGCCCAAGTATATGTCAATTTTGTACTAATAGGTCACAAATAAATGTCTCAAGTATGTTCTGTCAATGTGATATATTACTGCAGTATAGTGGACCATCAAAAGATGCTCTGGCGTATGTCAACTGGTTAAGACAGGATAACAGGTTTTCTGACATATTGGTTCAGATATCTCCATCAGAAAATGGACATACCTTTCCAGCATTGAAGTTGCGTTATAAGCCTTCATTGGTACAGGTAAGATGTAAAATATTCTCTTACAAATTAAGTTTGTTAGGATTACCATAGCTGTATTTCTTCTGGTTTTGAAGCTATGATCTGTTTCTTCTTTTGAGGGCAATCAAATCTCATCTTCTGGCTCGGACTTCAGTATGCTGTGGCTGTATAACAAATGAACAAATTTGTGCATTTCTTTATCTTCATGGCATGTTTATGATTCTCATTTTTTTTTTTCAGTTTGAAGGTGGTATGTCACATCTTCCGTTGCTTGATCCTTCGATGCGTGCAATAGCTTTATCACCAGCAGAATGGAAAGAAAGATTGGAAGCAGTCAATAAAACTGATCTTAGAGCAAAAGATTATCATGACAGAGATTTCATTCTATTGGATGTCAGAAATGGTATAAATTCTAAAGTTCCAAAGTGAATCTACCATTATTTCCTTAATTTAAACTTTCCTCCCTGTTCTATTTCCTATATTAAATCATATCTTATTTTGGACTATTTGGTGCCTGAATCAAATGTCATTTGTAATTACTTGTCATTTAAAGAAGAGGTCCTGATGAACACCAATTTTGCTGAGTTATCATTATGAGATAATCTGCATCAGTTGTGACTTGCGAGAGAGGCGGGATGTGAATGGTTTTTAGTGACAATCTTCTGCCTTATATGCAATACTTTAAAACAGTGCAAAATTTGAAAAACGCAGCAATGACATGTACAGACGAGTGATCTGGCCATGTAATTTGCAGGATTTCATGAGAAAAGTGAAACTGAAGGCCATGGTTTGAGCAGACCTTTAGCATGCATGGATATATTTACAGACAGCCTAAACTGCCTTTTTAGTAAAATATTACTTGAGAAAGATTAGAGGATCTAGAGGGAAATTTATGAATTACTTGATTTTAGATTTCATGAGAGAGAGGGAAAAACATATTGTTATTGTTGACTGAGTCTATTACAGGAGGGAAGGACTATTTCTATTTACAAGAAGCTTATCCTACAAGACTCTAAACAGTTGTAGCCAGTTGTCACATGATAACTGGATAACTAAAATCCCATAACTAATTCAGTTAACTGCCTTACTGATAAATAGAGGTAACAAACTGAATGAATTAAATAAATTTGTTTTCAGATTATAAGGTGATTCAAGGTGTCTCCTGCAAACTTGGTGGCATTGAAAATGACATGATACAAATGGACTAATTTTGTCTTTAAGCCCCAGGATAGTTAATGGACATGTTTGCTTTTCAGTTGTAGTAACTCAAACCCTAGTTGAATTCAATTGACCAAGACAAAAGTTGAGTTCAACTACGATTTTGGTTGTTCCAACTGAAAAACAAACATTTCAATCTCATATTATCTTCTATAGTCTATACTTTCCTCTTCGAATTATTTGGCAACCATAAGGATCACCTAGAGTGAAGATTGGGTACCTTGTCCCTGAGTTGTTGCAGGTCATAAGCACAATGTTCTGGCTGGGTAACACAAGGAGTGAGTATTTTCTCTCCCATGATTAAGGGTGTGCTTGCATCACTCTCTAACTGCACTGAACGTGAGTTAGAAAGTTACATTTGGTTAAGACAAACATAAGTACATTGGTCACACATTCGTGGGCAAAGTGTTACAATTGATATGTTTATTGATTGCAATTTTTAAAGGGAACCTGATTTTGCTCCTTAACTGTAAAAGTGTCTTGTTTCCCCATGTCACCTAAAAGGGGTGAGGGTGTAATTATAGCCTTAGTCCTAATCTGTACATACTTATATTAGTAATAACACACGAACCTGGTTCAGTCAATGACTAACATACATGGAGTATCCACTATGCAAATATACGTGTTAAAAATGTAGGAATAGGCTTCTGACCTATCATTTTGTTTCTTCTGCCCTTGGTTGATATCTTCAATTCATATTTTTAAATATCTCAATATATTTTCCCTTTTTTGTTATAAATATTTATATTTATACTTGTCCTAATTATAGGTTCCAACTTTAATACAGTATCGATGCTGTTGTTCAGGTTATGAGTGGGATATTGGACATTTTCGTGGGACTCAACGACCTAGTGTGGACTGCTTTAGGAACACTTCTTTTGGTCTTTCTCAGGAAGAGGTTGGGTCATTATCTGATGTCTCAGTGCCTAATGTGGACTGATTCAGGATTGATATGGTCTCTTGATAAGCTGAAACTTGCCATCAAGTTGTATGGCTTTTTCTTTTAATCAAAGTAATGCTTAAGATCTTGGTTTTTTTGCATTGAATTTAACATTGTTATTCACTTGGAAAAATAACATTTTCCATTTATTAAATTGCTTTGATTAATGTGGCACTGTAATTGTCAAATCTGATTTCATATAGACTTTTTCTCATTCGCTATGAGCTTTGACTAGATGATAGGTTGGGATCTGTGAGTCACTAATTCGAAGTCTTATCTCTCCATCATGGGTATTAATGTACTCCTCTCTGATATGCCCTCTTTAGATCACTGCTTCAGATCCTTTATCAAACGTGGATAAAGAAAAGGCAAACATATTGATGTATTGCACTGGAGGGATTCGATGTGATGTATATTCTACAATACTAAGGTAAATTATTATTATTAGAGAATGCTAACGCCTTGATGCTTTGATTAAGAAACAAAAGTAGAAAGTGATTAACAAGAGGAAAAACATTCGTTACTTATGGTTCTAGAAACAGGATTGGGATAACCTATTTGACCAAAAAAAACCTGTGAGCTAGCCTAGTGTTTGGTCCAAATAAACCATAAAATCAACCTTTTCTCAATTTTTTTCTCTACTTGTAATCTGATTCCTTATTCATAGAACTGAAGTCACGTACTCTTTCTACTCCTTCTCATATTGTTAATTTGGTGCATTGCTTTGATGCCATGTGACAGGAGGCAGGGGTTTCAGAATCTATATACCCTGAAGGGAGGTGTTTCTCACTATTTAAAGAACGAAGGGGCTGCTGAATGGGTGGGAAATTTATTTGTATTTGACTCCCGTTTGTCTCTCCCTCCTTCTGTCTACTATACTGGGGCCACAGCCGAAGCAGAATTAACTCCAGTTTCTGGAGATGATAAGTTTGCAAAATGCCATGTATGTAATTTGGAAGTGAGTGAATTGAGACATAGGAACTGCGCAAATCTTGATTGTAATTTGCTTTTTCTGTAAGACTCCCTTCTCTGTTTCATTTGCCATTTATTTGAAAGACTTATTTTTTTGCATTTGGTGATTTTCATCTTGTGAAGCATGTTAACCTTTGTCATGCAGATGCTGCACAAAATGTGTAAAGGATCTAAGAGGTTGTTGTTGTTTGACGTGCACTACTGCTCATCGGCTTAGACCTGTTTTAAATGGAATGCAGAGATACAAAAAATGGCACAACTATCGGGATATGGATTTGCCAGAGCAATGACTATTTCAACTTAAATGCTCTTGTTATCCAATGGATAAAGCTAGTTTCTCTATATTTTTGTTGTTTTCCAGCTGGCATTGGTATCTATTGGAACACTATAACTGTCAATAAATTTTCATGTATACAGGAATTGAAGTGATATTGAATTGATGAAGTTTGCAACTCGATGCAGTGAAGGTAAAGGTTGTGATAGTAACATCCTGGACATTTGGTTTACGATTTGAAATGATAAAATTCATGTAGAGTATGTTGTGTAGACCTTGTTTTTCCAATGTCCCGTGTAAACTTGAAATTGGTTTTATTAGAATCTGCTATCATCTTAGGTTCCGCCGTATATACACCCTACAAAGATTATACACTATTAGTTATCATCGTATGTACCATTTGTATATAAACCTTTTTAAACTGTCAGTCGATTTAATGTCTGTATTCTATCATATCAGGACATATTATTTAATTAAACTACAAAAAACATAACATTATGTTACTTATTTACACATTTTATTCTAATCTAGGTGCTTAGCACGAGGATGTCATTCCTCTAAAGTTACACTCAGTGCAACATTGATTATGAGATCACTTGTAGTTATCTTAAATTTTTAATTTACTTAGTAATATTGTCTGGAGAATAGAGCATTTTACTTGATTACCATATGGTTGTGTTTGAAAGAGAAAATTTCAAATTTTAGGAAATTGGAAATGTTTAGATTTAATTTTTTTTTATGTTCTGTTTATAAAAATTAATTCAAACTTTTTTATTTTTAAAATTCTTAATTTTAGCATGATAATTAATTTTACTATGTCCAATAAAGTTATGTGTATATATATATATATATATATATATATATATATATATAAAAATTAAATTTCAAACATTAAACTTATGAGAATAAACTCTAACTAATTTTAAATAATTACTAATTAAAAATTAATAAAAATTGATATTTAATAATTTGAAACATATGCATAGGGTACAGAATTTGATACATGTTAGTGTTTATGAATGTTTTGCTAACATATGATTACATTTCTTTTAACAGCGTTTGTTCCAGGTTAGTTTGTTCCACGTCAGTGTTTATGAATGTTTTACTATGACATGATTACATATCTTTTAACAACGTATATTACACTGTATTGAATTTCTTGAACAAGATATCTTGCAAACGAATAATTTGGACACTTTCTAACTTTAGATTTAAGATAAGTGATTCTTTCCAACTATAGATTTAAGATGAGTGATTCTTGATTATATCGAATATGTCCCACAATTCATGAGGTATGAAGTTAAACAACTATCTGATCCCTAATTTATTTTATTTTATGTATAATATTTATTTTCTCTTTTCCATTGAAGATTTAAGCTCCACCATTAATAACTACAATTTTTTAAATATAACAATCTAATTTAATATTTCATTTTCAATATCAAATATCTACGCACATTTATATTTCAAAAAATGCACTTCAAACAATGTTTAAGTGGAAGAAAATTAGAATTAAAACATTCTCAGAAAAAAATTATCTCTTTCCACTTCATAATAAACAATTGTATGAGATACATAAAAAAAAATCGTGTCTGTATGAAATGCTAAACAAACATTTCAGTTTTTTTAAATTCCACAATTATATGAATCAAATTTAAATTTAAGTAACCAAGATTAAACTTTGTTCAAGCTAAGCTTAAAAGCACGCTTAAATATACAGTTTCAAATGTATAAAAATATGTATTAAAAATTAAGGTTGAAAATATTCTAACTGTAGGTCAACTTACATGTGAACTAGCTTTTAGTGTCACGTCGATTAAACACGGGCAAAATGGCTCTTTTTCTGTGTTAGCAAACTCCAGATTTTAAGTAATCCGGAAAACTTTCAGACAACAAAATCCGAATGTTAAAAAGGTGATGTTATCTTTGGGATTAGACAATCAAAATTATTTATTCACTGCTGTTCAAACATTCTGGATGATGAGAGACTTTCGAATATAGAGTATCTTGCTAACAGGACAATACTAAAACCAAAGAACTGAGTCGTGGATTTACAAGCTCTTCTTTCAAGGCAACCAGATATTTCTGAGACTTCCATATAAGTTGTTTTTATACCCGAGAATATAGGCATATGGACGATCATGAAGGTGTATAACCAAAGATAAGTTCACATGAGATGCTAGATCACAAAGTATAGGTACTTAACCCTTATTTGACCTTATCGATACGTAGTAATGAATAATACAAGATCCTAACTACATCTACGATACACAACCCCAAACCTTAACCCCATTGATGCGAAAAAGCTGCAATTAATCTTACTTTAACGATTAGGCTTCATTCCAAGACCATATCGGTGCAAATTCAAAGCTGGTGTTACTTTTTTATCGAACATTATAGAAGTCTTGAACCTACTACACATTAAATTTTATATCCAACCCAAACATAGATAAGCAGTCATACGTAAATATTATGTTTTTGCTGGGCAGGTCTTTTAATAACTAATTATATATGACACAAAAATAGTTAAATGCATATTTTATAATTATATAATATAATAACATATAAGAATACAGAATCAGACTATCTAAATATTATTAAACAAATACAGAGAGGGGAAGTGAAAGAAGTTATTAAACAGATATATATAGTGGGAGAAAATGTAAAAGAAAGGTAAGTTACTCAGAATAAACTTAGAAATCTTAATATACAATCTAATCTAACAAAAATCATTTAGAGAATTGAATATCTTAACTTAAAGCATTGAATATCAAATCCCGATATGGTGACCTCAAGGGTCTATTCATAAGACCTACCGTAGTTATCTCCGTCCCCTTTATGGATGATGAACCTCGCATGTCATGGAACTCAGCCTCCTAGTTAGATCAATTATAATTCATGTCTTAAATATAAGGCTTATGTGGAATAGTCCTATGAATCTTGGGTCAGAACCGAGGCTTCACATATATGTCACTTTTAACTAATATTAACTGCAGGAATTAAAAACAGTATTTTCAAAATTCCAAAACCAAAAACCCAAAAAAAAAATCAGGAACCGAATAAAGAACACACTAATATTACATAAGAACAAAAGCATGTTTAATCTGCTAGTATTCACAGAGAATACACATTCAATTAGAAATATATTTAAGAATGCGAATTAAAAAAATTAAAACAGATATTATTATACCATATCAAAATTCACAAACTCTACACACACTGCTATCCCTAATTAGCAAGTTTGTCTGTGATTCTAGAAATGAAAAATGAACTTGTAACATAATTTCATTTCGCCTGAACTGTATGCGGCAACAATTTTATAAACCTGGGCTGTATATGTTTTTGTTCCTATTTTTTTGCTTTGTCCTTCAAGTAAAAACTATGTTTTAATATTAGACCCTGGTTGATAATAATAGAAGAATATCAAACAACAAATAAGGATTCATCAGTGTTACCGAAACAGATGAACTACACATGATTTCACTGAAGCGTAATATTGATCCATTCATAATATTGAAATATCTGCAACAGTATGCGCTACATTTACAGCACCGGAAAATGAATGCACAGTACATGGCACCGCTACCACCTAGAGTAGAGAGAGAGAGCAAGAAATAAGAATGAATATCTGAAAACGTGGATGACAAGAGTGTTGCGTCGATGATATTGCGAAAACCGAGTTGAAGATAGTATCTGAATTTGAAATAAATATTCAAAGTACAACAGAAGGGCGCGAATAAAGGCTGAAATGGAAATCAGAGAGAGAGAGAGAGGGGAAGGATTTGAAAGTTGAAGTTAATTGGGAAGAAGAAGATAGAAGGGTTAAAATTAGGGAAAAATAGAGTAGGTTTAGAAGAAGGGTGACTTACAATTGATTGATAGTTTCATTTACAGTAACGATCAGCCTTCTTCTTGACACGATCATCGAGGGCATCCTCAACTGAGTTGAAGTTAATTTTGGGTTGGTACCCGAACTTCTTGGCTTCCACGGGGAAGAGTTGGTCGTACTTCATACGCTTCGCCGCGTCGATGGTGTATTCAGAACCCTCCGCCTGTTTGTCGGTGTCGACAGCTTCGTCAGGATTTGGGTTAGGGTTAGGGCCGGAGTCCTCGTCCTCGGCGGCCGCCGCCGTCGTCCGCTTCTTCTTCTTGTTCTTGCCCTTCTTCTCGATGGATTTGGAGCGAGAGGCGAGAATCCCTCCTTTGAATGCCAATCTTCCTCCTTTCACACGCTCGTACGGATCCGACATCTCAGCAAACACAAACCACGCGACGCGGCTCTCCTAGTCTCTTCCTAAAAGCACGATACAAAACATACAGTCACAATTTCTTATATTTGTTTTACTAATGGCTTTTTTCTGTTAGACAGGCCCATTCATCATCCTTCTTTTCCAAAAATTTTGTGAGCACACTTTCAAATTTTCTAAATGATCATTTTATCTTTTATGAAATTGACTTCCTGAATATATTCTGAAAAATTTCAGGATAATAAAATTTTCAAGATAAGATTTTCAGAATTTTTTAAATGAAAATTTCAAAATAAATTTTTCAAAAACAGTGCAATGACAACGATAGTGGTGTTTAAGTTTTATACAAGTGACAATAACAGTTTAAACTCTGATGTAATGTAATCATAAAAGGGGTTTTAAGTCTTTTAATATAATTGTGAAGGTACAGTTAATAATTGTTTGAGTGCAACAAGGAATAACCTCTAATAATTTATACGATAACACTTTACCTAATGTATTAATCTATCACACAAAGTTAAATAAATTATTTTAATTTTATAATATAGTGACAAAGAAAATAGTCATTGGGAGAGAAAATTCATTTAATGGTGTGAGATTTGTCTTTCAAAGCTTAAAAGGAGACTATAATAATTCCAGAAAGTTATGAAAATAAGAACAATCATGTAGATCCAACACTTGATAAGCCAGAAACATCAAGCAGACCACAGAGGCAAAGAAGACTATTAGCCATATTGTAGAACTATGTTATGAGAAATTACAATGATCTATCTCAAAAAATTATCAATTTTACTTTATTTGCATATTATGAACTTATAACATTTGAAAAAGCTTCGAATAATCAATATTGGAAGAAAGCAATGAATGAAGAAATTCATGTTAGTGAGAAGAATCAAACATGGGATTGACAGAGTTACTAGCAGACAAAGGCCAATTGGAGTAAAGTGAGTCTATAAAACTAAGTGCAAACTCAATGGAGAAATTGGTCGCTTTAAAGCAAGGTTGGCAACAAAAGGGTACAAACAAAAAACACGTATTGATTATTTTGAAGTATTTGCTCTTGTAGTGAGATTACATACAATTCATATGATTATCTCTCCACCAGCTCAAAATAATTGGAAAATTCACCAAATAGATATTAAGTTTGCTTTCCTACATGATATACTTTGTAAGAAAAGGTATACGTTGAACAACTTTTAAGATATGAGATTGAAGGCCAAGAAGAAAAAGTCTACAAGTTGAAGAAGGCGTTATATGGCTTGAGAAAACATGCATTCAGGGCTTGGTATAGAAAGATTGATTCTTACTTTGTGCACAATGGTTTTCAAATATGCATGTCTAAGCATACTCTGTATATCAAATACGTTGAACCTAATCATATTCTTATTGTATGCCTTTTTGTCAATGATTTACTCTTTATTGGCAACAATCCAAAGATAATTACAGAATTCAGGGAGGTCATGGTCAAAACTTTTGAGATGACAAACTTAAGTCTAATGTCATATTTTATTGGCATTGAAGTTATTCAAAAGGATTATGGAATTTCCATTTCTCAAAAAGAAATATGATGTAGAAATTTTGAAGAAACTTAAAATTGAGAATTCAAAGTCAATCTCAACACCTGCTTGAAAAGATGAAGTTGAAAAAAGATAACAATGAAAGAAGAATTAATTTAACTTACTACAAGAGCTTGATTGGAAGTCTCAAATATTTGTATGCCACTAGACCAGTTATTGTCTTTGGAGTAGGATTGCTTAACATATTAATGGAATATCCACATGCATATCATTTACCAGAGCAAAAAGAATTCTCAAGTATATCAAGGATACTTTGACTAAAGGAATTTTTTTTTATGCTAACAATCATGTTGTAAAGTTAGTGGGATGCACATATAGTGACTAGGCAGGAGATATTGAAACAAAAAAAATTCACATCAGTATATACATTTCATTTGGGCACTTGAACGGTATCATGGTTCTCGAATAAACAATCAACAATTTCACTCTCAACAGTAGAGGTAGAATATATAATTGTAACAAGTTGTATTACACAAGCAATAATGCTTGAAGCTATGTGTCAAAAGCAAAATACTTCCACAGTGATACTTTGTGATAACAACTCTCCAAAATCTAGTCTTTCATGGACGATTCAAGCATATAGATATTTGATTTTACAAAATTCGAGAATTGATAACTGAGAAAGAAGTAGTGATCAATTATTATCCCACTGAAGAAAAAGTTGTTGATAATTTTGCAAAGTCATTAAAAGTTGAGTGATTTTATAAGTTGAAGAAAAAGTTTGGAATGGGAGAAACTTAATTTAAGTGAGGTAATGTTAAAAATAAGTCAAGTGTTTGCGAGTGAATTTTTCAACACCCAAGAAAAAGTTTGTACAACTTGTGAATGCATCAAACACACTTACCAAAAGCTTGTGTGTGTGTTTTTTTTTACATTTATTTACTTTTTCTTCCATAAATAAAAGTCATTAATATAATGTAATATACGTGGACAATAAATAAAAATCATAAAGTGTCAGTTTCAACAAGAAAAGAGTGAGTTACAAAATGTCCAACTAATATCAAGAATGATATAATTGAAATAAATCAACGCTAGATTAAAAAACAAAAATGTTTCGATAAATTTAGTTTTTGTTACACCTAACCTGATGTTAACAAAAAAGAAAAATTAGTTATTAAATTTACTCACTACTTCAATATTTTCAATATTTTGAATAACTTAATTTGTGTGAATTTTTAGAAATATATATTTTAATTATCTTGAACTTAGTGTTTCTATTAAAATGTATCATGTAGAACTTCTCCTTAATAGTTATTTATTCATAATATCCTATAAAGGAATTGAGAACTTTGCTTTCTTTTGTTAACACATTTCACTTGTTCGAAGTTGATGTATTTAGGTGAGAAAAATAGGATCATATTTAAGTGGAATTGATGGTTAATATATTTAGGTGAAAAAAGTGAAATCATGTTTAAGTAGTATTAATGATAATTTCTCTTTAAGTTGTACTTATTTGAATGACGAGACAATATATTATGTAGATTTTATTTTACTAGATATTATTTATTAATTTAACTTTAACAGTTTCATCTCGCAACTCTAATAAAACATTAAAATTATATATTTATTTTGTATTATCTTATGACACGATAATTGACAACGTCATAATACTATAAAAACGGTTGTGTATTGAAATTTTGTTATATAACTTAGACTTTTTAGCTAGATTATTCAAATATATTAATATTTACTGTTAATTAATATTTTTTTATGAATTCTCACTTAATATTATAAGTTTTTGGAAAAGAAAATATTAAAAAGGAATATGACGATGAAGATATATTATATTTTAGTAACTAAGTTTTTAAATTTTATTTTCATATCCAATTTTTCTCACTTTTTATATATTGGTGAATTGAATGTAAATGAATTTACTTAACATTTGTAAATTTGTAAAATTAATAAATGTAATGGTTGATATATGAAATTTAATATGTTTTATAATTGTTTACTTTTTTAATTATTTGATCTTTATCAAGTTATTATTATATATCATCTTAATATTTATCAAGTTATTATTGTCTTAATTTAATTTGAAAGAAACATAAAATATGTATTATTTTGAAATTAAATCCTTAGTAACATTATATTTTGTTTAATATTATTGTTTTAAATATGAATTAATTAAAATTTTAAATAGTAACAAGATAAATACGTATATACCTATGAAGAAAAAAATTAAAAAAAACTCTTCCCTACTATGATACATAGTGGGTGAGAGTCAAATCAAATACTTGCAAATACTTTCAAATTACCGAATTAGGGTTAGAAACTAAATTAAGGTTGTTGACTTTGATTGACAGCGTGTCTTCGAGCTGGTTTGTGTTGGTGCACTTTAATCACTGATATTGATTCTATTTATCATTGTTTGGTCCGTTGTTAGATTTTGTTCGTTATTGTTTAATTTAATCTTATAATTTATAAAATAAAATTTATATTTATTTATATATTATAAAATCATTTTATTTCTAACTAAGCATATTTGTCTCAATTTCAAAAGATTAGAATTATCTCTCAAAAAATAACAAAATAGTAATAATAAAAAATTAACCTATTAATGACAGAATTAAGCCGAAAGATAAGCAATAAAAAATTTAGGATTTAACCAATCAAATTTAGTTTAAGGACTAAATGGAAATCTTATAAAATTTAAAAATTAAAAAGAATGCTAATATATATATGGACAAACGTCTCCATATACACTTTGAGGAGAAAAAATAAGATGATTTTTGCATTTACATTAAAATTAATTTCTACATAAATTAAAAATATACGAATTTAGAAAAATATAAAAATATTTAACAAATTAATTATACATAAGTAATTTTGGCTTATCAAGAAATTAATTTTAGTTTTTCTTCATTAAAAGGAGTTGATGAAACTAGTTTACCCTTAACTCGATTAATAATTATTTACAACATTTTGGAAAATTTTAAACGATTTCAATCCAATAGATTTGATCTGGTGAACAGGTTGAGTCCTTTTGGTTTTCGCAAAGAAAAGAAAATCATTAACTCATTCAAATCCAAAATTAAAGTATAGTATTAACAATTTCTTTTTGCATCTATTTTCTTCAATTCAACAAGATAATTAACCATTCTCCAATTATCATCATGGTTGGTCCTACTGTAGTTCCGAAGAATGAGTTATTTTAAATCGCTGTAAAAATAAAAATAAAATCAAATATATTGAATTTATGTTATATGTATAAATTAATTTCAATTATAGATATACCAATACAATATATACATAAATATAAATTATAACGCATATATATTTTTAAAAATAAAATTATTTTTATTTTGTAAAACATGATCAATATAAAATAAGTTTATTTACACTACAGATTAAATTAAAGGGGTACAAAATATCTAATTTAAGAATAGCTCTAGTATAATGCATTGTACTTTTATATTTGAGCAATTTTGGAAGTAAAAGATCAAATAATTTTAGTATATGGTAAAGGGTGGAATAATTTATATAAGTATATTTATAGATTATTCAAGAATACACTGTAACATTATTTTTCAAAGAAAGGGTGGTTTCTTAAAGTAAAAAAAATCAAGAGAAATAAGACAATATATACTTTGTTTATAAGATGAAAGGAATGAAAAAGTATAGAAAATAGGATAAACAAATAGAGCGAAAGTACATAAATAATTAAAAATGAGAGAGGAGGTTGATTAATGTCTGAACTTTGGCCTCTTGACAATCATGACTGAACATTGAGCATGACGAGCACAGTGGTCACTCACGCTTCCTAAAACCGCTCTGCAATGCAATCAAATGATTAAAGAGTGTTTGTTTTGTAGAGTTAACGAATGACCCCGAATACGTACCTTTTGATAGCTCCGTAGCCATGGCTCCCCATAACCAATATGGATGCGCGGTGTCTCTCCACAGCATCACAAAGCACGTTCCTCGCATCGCCTTCCGCCACTTCCACCATCACCTCATCAACCTTCAATCCAATCCAAATCGTTAATAATTCATTAATTATATAGATCGTTCGTTCATTCATAATATAACTACCGATTTACTGGCACATATTTGCTTTGCCTTTTCTACAATTTGATTAGCATTGAGTTTGAGCTGCACTTCTACGGCAGGAAATATTTCAGAACCTAAGACACCTGTTGTGAGTTCCATCCATTACCAAAATTAATCAGTACTGCACCTTTTGTAACTAAAAACAAAGAGAAGAAAGAAACGCTTGCTACCAGGTCCTGCCATGGTGACAGCCGGGGGAGGAGAGGGTTTAGCATTGATAATAACAAGATTGTAAGGAGCATCTGCACCGAAAGGGGTGAAGAAGTGGTCTAGTGTCCACTCCAAGGCATAGTTGCTATGCTCATGTGCGTCCATCGCTAACACCATCACTCGCTTTTCTCCACAACTAGAACTCGCCATTTTCTTTCTACTTTCCAGATGACAATAATTATAACAATCGGTGGACTCTATATATACTGCTGTCACAACATGTTTTTCAATTTAAATAACTCTTATCGTTATAAAACTTTTACCTTTTGCTTATTATTATTTTTAAATTTTAGTGTTACTTGTTATTTATTGAAAAAATTTATTTAATTTTAATAAGTTTCCTTTAAAAGGGAAATGGAACTAATTAACATAGTTAAGGAGATAAAACCACTATCGGAGAGAGTTTTACCATTATACAATGTGCTTATTTAAGTATATACATTGCACAAGTTTCTTGTTAGACATATATTGACGGCTTAATTTACCTAGAAAAGGTGATCAGAATTGGCTTTTGGTATTGTAGAGAGAATATATTCTGATTGTTACGTGGCTATTGGTGCTATTTGATTTTTATTTGTCCTTATCATTGGACTTTTCTTTTTATGTGTACTAAAATTTTTGTAACATGAAATGACGCGAATTGCACTTTTATATATATATATATATATATATATATATATATATATATATATATATATATATATATATATATATATATATATTAAGCTGTATCGTTTCGAGAGTCGTAATTATATCTGCGGGTCATGATGAATAATAAAATAATCTATTTTTTAAATAGCATATTTTTAATCAACAGTTATCAGAATAAGAGATGAATCAACTACTCACCGTTTCTAGCTAATCCGTGTTCAGCCACAGAGATAACCAAAGCTTAAGAAGGGAGCATAATAGTTAAACCTTGTCACGCAATTGTATTTTCAATCTAAAACACACTCATAAGATTCGTGGAGTCATAATTATAAAATGATTCTAAACACACAAAAAATATAAAAATTGAAATATATTAATCAAAAGAAATACAAAATTGGACTGAGCATTTACAACTAAACCTCTGAGGTAAGTTTAGTTTCAGATATTTTTGTTACATCTATCTGTCAGGTGCCGTTATTTTATATTTAATTTAGTTTCTATATTTACTTATTTTATTTTATTTAATCATATTTTCTTAAAAAAAATGTAAAATATAATCTTTTTTAGTTAAAACATTTTTTTACATAAATATTATATTAATATTTTTATTAAAATTATATTTTTGTAAAATATTTTTAAATCAACTTTAACTATCTTATTAGGTTTTATTTAATTAAATTATAATTTTAAACATGTTTTTATTAAATTTAAATTAGTCGTCCAATTTTAATTGAAATCGTTCAAATATATTAATAAAATAATTACTTTAATTTTTAAAAAACAATTATTTAAAGAGTAAGAATAGAAAATAAATGTGTACACCAACAAAGAAATTTCTTTTCTCTTATAGAATAGAAGTATGATGATGATGAGATTATAAATAATTTTAAATTTTATTAATATAATTCCATTTATACAGTTTTTAGTCAGCAACAATATTTTATTTTTTAAAGTATGCTCACTTTAGATAAATAAAGTATGTTAGTGAATTTTCCATTTTTTTTCTTACATCAACCAAATAAAAATATGTAAAATAATTTTTACTTAAATGTCAAAAATGATAGAAACCACAGCTAAGGTGGGAATAGTAATCAATGTAATTTAACATATAGTAATAAAACATATTGTAATAAGATCCTCTCTTTTTTAGGTTACATGTAAATATTCCTTTATTTTAATTCAAATAAAATATGTAAGAAAATGATTTTCTTTCTACTTTTACTATTTTTTGAAATGTTTTTATGCCTTAATATCTCAACTAACTGTTAGACATATTAAGAATATATATAATATAAAGATAATATAAAACAAAACTTAAATAATAATAGGTTATGGTAGTGATGAGGGTGAATGGTATAACATAAGATGATGAAGATAATAATAATAAAGGTAATGGTAAAATAATAGTAAGATAATATTGATGTCAATAATAATGAGAGATAATAATAAAAGTGGTAGATAGTATCCATGATATAAAAATATTAATAAAAAAATGTAGTTTTAATTCATAAAATCGAAATAACTTAATGATAATATACAATAATGATTATAAAGAAAATAACAATAATGATGATAGTGATTTATACATGCTAACACTAGTACAAGCAGGAGAAAAGACAGCGGTTGTTTTTCATTATAGACACCGGTTCTCGAACAGAGGCATATGCAGACGAGGCAAAAAGTGTACTACTTTTGGCCTCGGTTTGAACCGAGGCATAAAGAGAGGCGATTTGACATCGGTTCATTTACAACCGAGGCCGTATGTTCCACCTACGGCTTCGGTTGTACTACGAACCGAGGCAGTAGAGGTTTTCACCCTACTGCCTCGGTTGTAATCTGAACCGAGGCAGTAGAGGTCCTTTTTCTTTTTACGCAGTACTTTCGGCCTCTGTTGTGGTCATAACCGAGATCATTCCACTATACTGCCTCGGTTGTACTCTGAACCGAGGCAGTAGAGTTCTTTTTTTTTTTTACGAAATACTTTCGGCCTCGGTTGTGGTTATAACCGAGGCATATATTGCTTTTCTACCTCGGTTGTGACACCAACCGAGGCATATATTGCTGTTTTTTTTTTAAAATGAGGTCTGTTTCTGCGACATTCCCAACAACAGAAACAGACCTGCATATATATTTACAGCCAGAACAGTCGAGAATAATCCAGAAACGTATATTTTGAATGAAAATTATAATAAAACATAAATACATTCAATTGAATCATAAATCAACTTCTTATAAGCATAAATCAATCAAATTATAATCCTAAATCAAGTTTGAAGCATAAATAAAACTGAATGTACAATGTTAAAACTAATAATAATGTAGAAAAACATCAAACAACTTAGAAACATAAACTTAGAACTTAGTATATCTTAATATCTAGTATATACTATTATATAAATGAATTACATATTTAGCCAGTGCTTTCCTCACAAGTTGAAGTGACTTCTCCGGAATTGGAGCAGTCCTATTGAATTTCTGCATAAAATACAATGATTTAACTTAGTGTATTTGAAATCTAAACTATAGGGAAAATAAAATTGAAACCTAAATAATACCGTTTCCCATCCACTGGTGTAATGTGCACGAATAATGGTCATCATCCAAAACATGACGTAGTAACCACATTCATATGACCCCGTTTGTCTATTACACTACAATATATCATCATAAATATAAAATGTTAAGTAACATCAATTGAATGGAACCAAATGTAAATGAGTATGGACTAAAATACCAAACCTTAAGGGCAACCCATGCAAGCTTTTTAGCTGTAGCAGTAGATCTCCCAGATAACATCATATGTGTTGCAAGGGAACTATTAAAAGCAATTCCTTTAGCATACATTTATATATAAAAAAAGTTTTCATAAACTTACATCATCCATAGCTGAATGAGTGTAATATTAATTTCTTCTCTACCCGACGCAAGCTCCCTAACATCTTGATGATGCAAGTACAATGGGATCTGAGTTTCTCTTCCAAATGTAGTAGAATCCCAGTGTACATTCATCGGCACATTTGAAATGATTTTAGCGAGCTCGTCTAACGCACCAAGAGGGTCATCCTCAGATAAATGAGTCTTCTTCGGTGGAGGACTTCCCTCTTTACCTATCTGCTGTTAAATGCAAAAATGGTTATGTTATAACGTCAATTAGAAGTAAATATTAAAATTGAGAAGTATATAGTACAAGTGTTTACCGGGGGATTAGATACATCACCAACCAAATGTCTAGGCCAGGCGACAAAGGACTTAAATGCTTCTTCCACAGTGAAGAACTCATCTGTAGGCACAGGAAGAACGACATCCACTATGACAACTTCATCCACCGTGACCTTGACCTCATCTTCTGAAAGTTGTACACCATGCACTAAAGTGGCTGTCTCATAAACTGTACCACGAGCCACTAGCACGGTCCCAGTATCAGAAAGAATAAATAACTGACATGGACGAGTTTCATCCATGTCGTCCCCTGGGGCACCGGAAGCTGAACAACTTCCTTTACCGCTTCTACCTGTCAAATTAAATGTTAGGTTATGCAAAAAGTAAATTAGTTACCAAAAATAAATAAGTTTACCTGTAGGGGGCACAACATGTTCCGCTACAGGAGATGGCGGAGGACGATTGCCATAATCCTCATAATGCTGCTGGAACTGGCGCGCAACCATTTCAGCAACTTCATCATACAACTCTGCTCGAACCTTCTTTGTGATCTCCTGCGTCATCTCTTTTCTTATTTCCTCCTTCATCTTTTCGTATGAATATGGACGCGAGGAAGACCCAAAAAACTGTCGTATGCCTATGCCAGTCCCAGCACCACGCACTCGTCCTGGGTGCTCAGGTCGTCCAATAGCTGTGGCAAGAATATCTTGACGACCTTCTTGTGTGAATTGACCTTGGGAGCTCTGCTCAACCAAGGAGTCCTGTCACATAACAAAAGTTCAAAATCATTAGAAAAATCTATGTAATATATATAACAAAATTAATGTAAAAATATAAGGAATGACATCTTACAATTCTTTCAGATATTTCTCTGGCAGACTCGGAAGTGTAGGAGCCCGATGGTCTTATACGGGCTAACTTCCACTTCTCGTGCCGAGATGGTGGTGAAGGAGGAGGAGGAGGGTCACAACCCTCAGAAAGTGGAAGTCTGCTATCTGACTTCTGCTTCATTATTTTTTCTTCAAGCTTCCTATATCCACCACGAGACAGTATGTGTGGATTTTTATTCTGAGCGCTTATTCCCTGTGCTTTTGACCTTTTTTCCTGTGACAATATGAAACAATTGTCATAATATAGAACTATGAATGATGAATTGAATGATTTTACTGTACTTACCTGCCACGCCTCGGATGAACGAAGCTCTACAAACTGACGCCATGTTGTTTCGTCAATTGCTGAATATTTGGAACATGGATTTTCATTACTTTTTGGTCCAAATATATATCTAGACGTCAATTTTGTCTTAAACCCTCGAAATCTTTCTGCAATTGCAGATAAACACTTATTCCTTAAGCTCTCGATGTTTGGCATATCAAATGTTATCTGCAACAAAGAAAGTAATAACCTTATATCAATACAGATTTATCAATATAATGAATATAGAAGATGGAGCAATATTGCTTAACTTACCAATAGATCTTGCCAGATGAGATTCCGATCAGCCTCAGAAACATGGTCAAAGGATGGAGTAAGTATAGAAATACGATCACGTGCCAATACTCCAAGGTAAGACCTAAATACATCTGCATTTGGGCCAGATGCAACTCCAGTGACCACGTCAATAATGATAGGTGTCCTCTCACCTGTATTTCTTCTAAGTATAAGCTGTCGTAACCTCGTTGCTCCTCTCGTCCGTCTAGAAGTGGTGGGGACTTCATCGCCTGACGAATGAGGTGACTCAGCCATATATCTGTCACAATAAATAAGATGATATATAAATAAAGCACTTATAAAATAACATATTATTTAACAATTGCCATAAATATTTACACAAACATGAAATTCATACATAATCATATGGATTGGTCATATATATATTCCCTCATTGTGATCTTCTCGTATTGCTTGTATGTCATCAATTAGAGGGTCGTCATCCAAATTTATTGTCGTTTTAAATGGATGGCTGTCAGCGATATGAAGATTACTTATATTCTCTTCTTTATCTTCAATTTGCCTTTTTCCTTGGAGAGCAACATACCAATGGTCAGACGCAGGATCTTTGACATAAAAAACCTGACTTGCTTGATATGCCATGATGAACGGTTCGTCTCTATAACCAACCTTTCGAAAATCAACAAGTGTCATACCAGATTCATCTATTTTGACACCACTCTTATTGTCTACCCACTTACATTTGAAGAGTGCAACGGAAAACTTAGTGTAATCAACTTCAAATATCTCTTCAATTCTACCATAGTATCTCATGGATCCAACTATAGGATTTTGATCTTTGGATGTTGAAAACTGTAGTGACTCAGCTTCTAGACTGACGCCACTATTTTGTACTGTGCTTTTATCATCCAAAGTCTTTGTATAGAATGTGCAATTATTAATTTCGTAGCCTGTACAACATACAACATCAAACTTCAAGCCATTTGCTAACCACAACAAAGTCTCAGAGGACCGTGATTCTTTCGAAACTTCAGATTTGAACCAGGACAAGAATGTTCTGTTATGCTCCATCAACTGCCATTTCTCTGATTGTCGTGGATAGTTGTCCCTTACAACGGCTTTGTGTGCTTCCAAAAATGGGATCACTTCATCTGTGTTGTTTAATATGTACAAATGTGCTTGCATCAATTCTTCACGACTTTTCGTCACCACATTCACACCTCGGATGCTTTTACTTGTAGAATATCTACTCAACCATGATGTCCGAGGGACTCCTATCGGATTTGCTTTAGTCATATACTCAGAGCAAAACTCAATACTTTCTTCAGCAATATATCTTTCAATCATCGAACCTTCTGGACGATATTGATTTTTGACGTACCCTTTCAAAATCTTCATATAACGCTCAATAGGATACATCCATCTTAAGTATACTGGTCCACACAACTTTATTTCTCTGACCAAATGAACAAGTAAATGCACCATGATGTCAAAAAAGGATGGAGGGAAAAACATTTCTAGTTGACACAAGATGATGATAATTTCGCTTTGAAGTTCATCTAACTTTGTAGGATCGATGACTTTACTACAAATTGACGAGAAAAATGAGCACAATCGAGTTATGGTAAGCCTAACTTTTTTGGGCAAAATTCCACGAATTGCCACTGGTAACAACTGTTGCATTAAGACGTGGCAATCGTGAGACTTCAGTCCAACAAGCTTTAAGTCCTGCATTGACACTAAGCTCTTGAAATTTGAAGAGTATCCTTGTGGTACCTTGATACTCTTTAAACAAAGACAAAAACTTATCTTCTCTTGTTTGGACATTGTGTAACATGCAGGGGGCAAATAAGTACGTTTACCAATCTCTCTTGGTGCCAACTCTTCTCGGATCTTCATGTCAACCAAATCCAAACGCGCATTCACTCCATCTTTTGTTTTTCCCTGGATGTTTAGTAGTGTACCAATCAAGCTATCACAGACATTTTTCTCAACATGCATGACATCTATGCAATGTCTAACATCTAACTTTGACCAATATGGAAGATCAAAGAATATTGATTTCTTCTTCCAAGGGGTCGTTACAGAAGACTTCTTCGACGTTTTCCCAAATATATGATGTACTTTATTAACTTTCTCAGCAACTTCAAGTCCAGTAAGTGGAATGGGTGCATTGTCTTTCTCTTGTTCTCCATTGAATGCTTTCTTTAACCTTCGATATGGATGATTAGATTGTAAAAATCGCCGATGACGCATATACACTGTCTTCCTTCCGTGTTTTAATTGTTGAGCTGCAGTGTTTTCTTCACATATAGGACATGCTTTATGACCCTTCACACTGTACCCCGACAAATTACCGTAAGCTGGGAAGTCATTAATGGTGCAAAATAACATGGCATGCATCATGAAAGTTTCTGAAGCAAAGGCATCAAATATTTCAACCCCATCAACCCACAACAACTTCAAGTCTTCAACTAGTGGCCTTAGATAAACATCAATGTCATTTCCAGGCTGCTTTGGACCAGATATCAACATTGACAACATCATGTACTTTCTTTTCATGCACAATCCAGTAGATAAGTTGTAAATTATCAGTATAACGGGCCAACAACTGTGATTGGTACTTAAATTACCAAATGGATTCATTCCATCAGTAGCTAAGCCAAACCTAAGATTTCTACATTCTTCACCAAATTGGGGGAATTCTTGATCAATAATTTTCCATTGCTTTGAATCAGCTGGATGACGAAGCAGCCCATCAGTTGTTCTCTCATCTGCATGCCATCTTAGGTTTTTAGCGTCTTTGGGATTCGCGAACAAACGCTTAAGTCTGGCAACTAGTGGAAGGTACCAAACTACTTTCAAAGCAGAACCATTCTTTTCTGTGTGACCACCATCTTCACCGTTGTTTTTTGACTTGTATCGTGATAACCCACACTTTGGACACTTTATCAAAACTTCATTCTCATTCCTATATAATATGCAATCATTCGGACATGCATGTATCCGTTTATATTCCATACCCATCGGACAAAGAATTTTTTTTGCATCATAATTACGATTGGGTAACGTATTTCCATCTGGCAGCATTTCATTCAACAACGACAACAATTCTGTAAAACTCTTATCACTCCATCCATTGCTCGCCTTTAAATTCATGAGCCTTAACACCGCTGACAACCGTGTGAACTTAGTTGAACCCGCATACAAAGGAGTCTCCGCATCAGTGGACATCGTTTCATACACATGTGCTTGGGCAAAAGCTTCTGCACCAACATCGCAGATCATGTCCTCTAAGTTGTCTTCTTCTGCTTGATCTTCCATATCCATTGTGGAATCATAAACATTTTCAGTTTGAGAGACAGTTGGAAAGTCTGTTAATTCGCCATGCCATATCCATGTTGTATAACTTCGTATGAAACCATCACAGATAAGATGTTCCCTAATATCACTTGCGTTCAACTTCCTCCCATTCAAACAGTTCACACATGGACATCTGAACTTCACTTCATTATCATCACTTGTACTCGCATTACGTTGCGCAAACTCTATAAATTCTTCTACCCCTCTCTCGTACTCAGTGCTGATGCGTGGTAAATTAATCCACCCTCTATCCGTACGCATCTTTACTGAAATTGTTTACACAATTTCAATCATCTTGAATGATCACTTTGATCGTGTTTGTATTCAAGGTGTGACCCTATCCCATTCAAGAAGATTCACTTTTTTTAGTTTATTAAACATATCAATTTTAAACAACATATCTCATATTTCACGAAATTTTGCCAGCATTTCGCATTGGTCTTCAGGTTACACGAAATGAAAGTGATTATAAATCACAATCAAATATGCACCCGAAGATCAATACAAAACACACCGACAAATTTTCGTGAAATTTAAGAAATGTATATTAAAATTGATATGTTATAATAAACTATGAAAAAGTTATTACTCTTCTTAAACTGTCCAACCGGACAATTCAAGATTCAATACTGTAAATTATTATTACCATCTCCTCTATTTTCATTTGTAAAAAGTATGTTTGTTCAAAAAATCTGGAGATAGTAAATAATTTTTGTATTGAATCTCAAACGGGAAACTAAGGCTAATTCACAACAACAATATATATTCAAGCAAACAAATAATTACATACGCAACATGTAATATATTCAACCAAACAATATATTCAACCAAGAGTAAATAATGTCATTTCAATTAACTTTAGGGTTTAGATACTTGAGTTTATTTCACTTGTTTACAACATGTTTCTCAAACCTTATTTGAATATTGTTTAAATTAACGTATCTCCCTTCCTTCCATCTAAAACCCAACAAGTCTTTTTTTTTTTAAATTTCTTTCTTGTTATTTATTCTAAACTAAACTTACGATATTTTAAGCGAATGGTGTTGTTACATATTATGTTGTATTGTTTAGTTTTATTTGATGAAAGATATGTAGAAAAGTTTTATATTAGAATGGAATGGATTGATTTTCTAATATATAGGTATAGGTTAGACAACTTGTCTATTAAACAAGTTGAAACTAAATTAGAAGCAAATTGATTTGTAATTTTTATATATAATTAAAAATATTGAATTTTTACAAACTTTTTTAAGAAATATATTTCTAAATTGATTTTGAATGGATTGTATTTAATTTTATTTTGAAGGGAGGTGTATTATTTAATTTTAAAATCTAAACTGAAAATATAGAAAATTACAAGTGGGGTATCTTTTTTTTATTTGTACTCTGACGTTTAAAGCTATTTCCTTCAGAATAATGTTATGTTACGTAATGCAAGTTTCTGGCCATTGCGTTAGTACAGGGCTGTTAGATTCTATTTATTAATAATTTTATATTTCTTATTTATTTCGTTATTCTATAAGCTAAATATGAAATTTATTTTCAATAGTCCCTTAAAAAGAGATTTCGTTATTCTATGTTTGCTGCTTATTTACTGCTAATTATTTTCATCTACATTAATGCTATTCTAGTAAACTGTTTAGAGCTTATTTATTTCGTTATTCTATGTTTGAGGGAGAGTGAACGTCAATTGGGACTTAAGTTGTCATTCCTTTGTTTTTTAACTGCAATCATGATATATTAATTTCGTTCTTTTTTTTCTAACTGCACTTATGACAGCAAGATTATAGCCTCTAAATAATATAAATTAGTGTCCCTATATAGTTGTATACTTTTAGTCCACCTTCTTATTATCAGAAAATAGCTTTTAGTTTTTTAATCTCCTTTTACAAGTGTGATCAGAATTCTTTTACTTGTTCATTCTTCATTTGATGCAGACAATTTATGAGGTGACGTTCTTGTATAATGCTTTTTAGGGAGTTAACTTTTGTATATTGTTGCAGGCTTGCCGGAGAGCCTTGGAGTTACGTACGAGAAAGTTTCAAAGAAATGCAACATATCTGAAGCACCAACTTTCTTGGAAGTATGCCTTTCACCATATATTATCTTTGTTGTTACCATGATATACCTATAGAATTGGTGAGCTTCAAGTTAGGGAAGGATCAACCGAGAGATATTGTCATACCAATGAAAGAGTCAAGAATTTATGTCTCTTTGTATTAGATCTGATCTAGTTGACAACCCATGTCTTCAAATCGTGTTCTGTTAAATATAATATGATTTACGTTTCCAAAGCTTGGAACCTTTTTTTCCGAATAAATCAAAAGAGATAGAGATTAGACATGGTGTCTACGATACTTATCTAACAGAGTTGACCACCGGAGTCTTCAAATTCTCATTAAACTAATAATGTTTTTCATTTGTTCAAAGTGTGAAAATTCTACACCGACAGTCCATGCCTACTGCATTTTTAAAATAAATCTGTATCAAAATTTGGGATTAAGCTTTTATCATGATCCAACATGAAGATAGTTAAAATTGATTTTATGGAAGGAAAAAACATGGTTTTGTTATTTTTATTTTATTCTGAAATTAAAAGGAAAATGGTTTAACAATGGCATGATCCTGCTAGAAGGCAGGAATAGAGGGACAGAGAAATGGTCTGTCTATACAGTTAATGTCAACGGAATGTTTCTTCTTTATGTTATTTTAATGTGTAAGAGTAAGGGGACCAATTAGCAGAAAAGTCAGGAATAGTTTACCTTCATAAAATATAAGTTTGAAAGTTTGCAAAGATACCAAACTTGGTTGCACAATGCATGCAACGTTAGAAGCAGCTCCACAGGGAAGTGTGGAATTGCAATGGAGGCTTCCTACCCTGTTAAGTATGGTCTAAACTCTGCAGTTCCTAGTTCAGCTTACCAAATTGCAGCTCAGGAAGTTCTGCAGAAGGCAAAACTTGAATTGGAAAATTGGTAACTCAGAATTGAAGTTCTATGTGTGAATGGGACAATGAAGATATTGTTCTGTGTGTGAATGGGAAAGTTCCAATGTCGATTTTGTGTGCCTATACAGTTGGAATGAGTTGTGCTATCAGCCTTGACATTGTTATTATTTACATTTCTAGCTTTTCCCCGTGTGAGTGAAGTTTCATGTCTTTACATTTAGAAAGGAAAGTCAGTTTGTTTACTAATTTCACAATTGTTTTGTGCTTCTTTGGCTTGAGCTTGAGAAATGAATTGACAGCAATCTAGATCTAGAATTTGTATATCCGTCTGTTCCAAAATAATTAGATGATTTTAGAAGGAAGGTTGTCTTTTCTTAAAGCTGTGAACTGCAATATAGCTTATGTTTCAAGTATGTTAAACTTTGAACTGCTTTTTTCTTGTGGAGGGGGGAATTAACTATTGCATGGTTAGTCTGTCACTTCCAACAAAATTAAAAAAATCAACTCAACCAATACATACAATTTGATTCTCTTCCAGAAACAACAATTATTATCAGCAAGAAACAACAATTATTATCAGCAAAAATACAATCAACTAACCTCAATGTAGATAGGAAGAATGAAACAGCGTTGGAGGCAGTACCCGCGGAGGCAGCAGTGGCGGAGGAAGCACCGGCAAGCGAGAGCACTGGCAGAAGCAGTGGCGGAGACCGGCGACGTACCAATGACAGCAGCAGTGGCGGAGGAAACACCGGCAGGCCAACGGTGACGCGTAGGTGAAGGGCGGAGGCGCGGCCAACAACGAGGCCTGAATGCGCGAGCACTGGCAGCAGTAGTGGCGGAGGTACACCGGCGAGGCACCAAGGCGAAGAGAGGCGAGTCAAGGGGAGCAATGGAGGTTCTGCGGCGAGGAGGAAAGTGAAGAAAAAACAGGTACGAGGAAGAAGAAGAAGCTGTCGCGATTCGAAAATATGAAATTGAGATACGACCTCGGTTACCGATACAACCGAAGTCATATCACCATATTGCCTCGGTTAAAAGCATCAACGGTGTAGAACATGTGAAGAATCGACCTCGGTTCACAGATTAACCGAGGCCCTACGAGTTCCAGCAGTTGAACAGGCGCGTAGTAGCAGTTGGTGCATGCAGTTTTGGCCTCGGTTTGTAGGCCAGCCGAAGCAATAAGCTACTATTTAGGCACCGGTTGTTTCTCAACCGAAGCCCTAGAGGCAACTCAACAGGCGCGTATCAGCATTGGATAGGTAGTTGCAGGTGGTTTAGGCATCGGTTTCTAGCTGACCGAAGCAATTGGGTGGTGTTTAGGCATCGGTTCCTGGGACAACCGAGGCAGTAGCATGTCTTTTAGGCTTCGGGTTCTGAGCAGAACCGAGGCAGTAGCTCGTGGTCAGACTTTTCAGTCTTACCAGACTGAGCATTAGCAGGCGTATAGGCCTCGGTTTGGCAGTGAACCGAGGCAGTAGCCTGTTGTCTGATTTTCAGCTGAACAGCAGGGTTGTATAGGCCACGGTTGTGTCGGAACCGAGGCAGTATCTGTGTTCCAAAACGGGTTGATTAATGACCGATGTATATAACGTGTTACGCTTCGGTTTTCGTATAACCGAGACGTATAATGGGCGTCAAAATCCAATTTTTTTACTAGTGTAACTAATATTACGAGAATGAAGATATTAATTATTATAATATAATATTAACAAAGGTGGTGTCAAGACAAATATTTAAAGAAAAAATATTTTAATTAAGATACCAACTTTTCTTTTCATAAGTTTACAAAAAATAAAAATGCGATGCACTATCAAATAAACAATGCACACAAATATATACTAATAATGTAACATTTTATTTTATTTAAGCATATAATAAAATAAAAACTTTATAATAATATTCTATTCCGTGTATAAAATATATTAATATAATTATTTAAATAATATTTTAAAAATATGATATTTATACAATCATACTAAATTAACAAAGTTATGTATCAAAATTACTCATATTCATAACTCTACCTTGGCTATCTCTTGAAGTACTTCTGCACTTATATCTTTATAAAGATAAAAAAAATAAAACGGTAAATTAATTTGAAAAGAAATATCATATATTAACAAAAGATGTTCTATCACAATAAAATGTGTGTCCAACAACCATATAAAAATAAACCATATAATCTAAAAATAAACCATATAATCTAAGATATTTTATAAACTCAATTATATGGATAAATACATTTAATGTCAAAATCATTAGAGACATTTGATGGCCTTTATTGCTCTACAAAATTATTGCCAATGAGTTTCACTCTATCACTCACAAGGTTAATCTTGTTCGCGTTAGGATCTCCTCCTACTCTCACAACATAACTCATTTTACTCTATATGAATGTGAATGGTTAATAGAGTATCATGATATTTTATTGAATTCATACATCAATACATACACTAAAGAAGTCATACAATAATAAGATTTACCCCTATGAAATTTCTTTTTAATTTCATCGACTCATATATCTACTACTACATTTTCAACGTCAATTATATACACCATGAAAACCATTAACAACAATAATATTAAACATTAGAACCACTAAAATCAGATAAAAACAACAACAATTAGTGTATGAAAATACACAATAAAACTGGTGATCAACAGTAACAAGGCGCCCTCAGCGCTAAATCTCATAGGGGCTCATTATCAAGGGAGCGTTCAGTGGCACAAACTAGTACTCAATGTTGACAACCCTTGGATCTATGTGATTTGAGAACGCTCAACAGTGAAAACTAGCACTCAACATTAGGATCACTAAAGCTCATTGACTTGAGCACTCAACAATAGGAACCACAACTTAACATCCTATCATCGAAAATGTCATTGACTTGAGATTTTAAACTTGACACTCAGCACCACTATGATACTGCTCAACGCCATGGCAACAAATTTCTAAATTGCAATATTTTAGATTACTCAACTACATAAATTAGTATTTTTCACTCTTTCTTGACTTTTAGTTGTTTCAAAACATTTTCTAACTAGTACCAATCTATCCAATTGGGCATTCCAAAATTCTCTCAATCATTAACATCATATAAACCATCAAATCCAAGACAACACAATTATGCACAAATCAAATACATAAGTTACACGAATCAACAAACTTACATTATCAACAAACACAACATTTATTTACAACTTAAGCTTCCACACACAATAAATTTCCAATCAACAAAATACAACAATAAAACATGTATAACAACACAAATTGAACTTTCCTCACCTATAAAACACCTCAAACAACTCTAGATCACAAGAACAATCAAGACATATCATTATAATCACTGATCAACAAAAACTCATATTGATAACTTAAACGACACATGCAACCTAAAGAAAACTGCATGCAAGAACAAAATGGACTGGACCAAGAGAAAATGACATAAAACTAACTTACGCAAACGGAGAAACTAATCAATATAGATTGAAAAGTTCGCCACAAAAATCATGTTTATAGTCTCAAATATTCAATTAGATATGAACAATGAATGAGAAAGAGAAGAAAGAAGTCACATAACTATAGAAAAATAATTTATAAAAAGATTGTATATTTTAAAATAATGAAACTCGTTTATAAAAAAAAAAATTATATTAAACTATTTTAATATTAAAATAATCGAGTTTTACTGTTTTTATATCACTATCAATTGTAAAATATCATTTTTTTAATTCTTTAAAAATTATTAATAAAATAGTTTATTATTAAAAATATGATAATTATTTTATTCCATCAACTTTACTTACTAAATGAAGCTTAAATGTTATTATCTCCACTAATTTGATTAAAGAGATCTTTTATAAATTTAATTTAATGGATTAACCCTTTTTTTCCATTCAAGAAATGCCTTTATATTTTTTACTATAATACTAAAAGTTTAAATAAACCATCATTTCATATATATATATATATATATATATATATATATATATATATATTATTTAACGTTAAAAGTCAAAATTGATATAATATAATGTCATACTTATGGTTAAACTTCAATAAAATACAATTTCATTAATAAGAACAAACTTTTATAAACAATAAACACTAACAAATATACATTTTTCTCTAATGTTTAATACAAGAAATAAATAGATGTATTTTTTTTTCTTCATTATAAGTAACATGCACCCATTTTTAGATTCTATAATTATTATTTTTCCTTTATATCATTAATTTATAACCACACCCATGAACATTTGTTCTTAATGCATTTATTACTTAATATCAATATTTTTTAGTCCATTAAGTTAGGTACTAATTCTGCTTGTGGCGATTCTCTTCGATTTTGGTACATTTCTCCCCAAATAAACCATCTCCTAACATGTGAATCAAATAAAATATTACTTAATTATTTCTGGAAAACTTTCATAAACTACTCGTAATAATACTTTTTATCAACCAAATAAAATTAAGTTATTTCTGAGAACGTATATAAAAAATTTTACATTATTATTCTTATTATTCGTGAAAACATCCATTTCATGCAAACTTTTTTTCATCAGTTTATATTGGGAGAAAAAAAGAAAGGGTAATTAGTTATTACAACCAAAGGGATGTCAATACCCGAACCATACGCATATGGTGCGTTCTTGACTCTCTCCAAAAATTCTACTACTTTGAAACCTAATCACCAAAATAGGAAACAAATAAAGACCTCACCATAAAGCCAAAACAATGGTAGTTGATGAGAAATGTAAGGAAGCTAAAAGTTTGAAAGCAAATTAAAAAACAGCTAGCTCTACCACCTCCAACAGCTAGCAATAGTAAATGAGGAGTCTTGTGCCCCAGATAAGATGAGATGAGATGAGAGGGAATTCAAAGTTCCAACAAACCCAAGAAGTAGTAGAAGTAGACAATGATGTCTGAACCACCAGCGTATTTAAGGATGTATGGTAGAGGAATAAAAAAGAGGGATGAGCAGATTGATGAATGTTAGGAATCCAAGATCCAACAATGAAGAACTAGGTAGGACAACTCAATGAAGCCTTTATTTGCTGGACAGTGGAGCCAATGAGATTACAAACAGTTGTCACTTCCATATTCAACTTGGCAGATGGCGAGGAGCTCACTAGAATCTGAAATGCAACTGTGACTAGCGAACCCCCAGACCTTGCCTTGTTCCTGTTTGCGTTTGAACTGGTTGATGCTCCATCTCCTTCCTGCTCCGTCTCCCCATCTGGCAAAATGATAAACCCATTTGGTAGCAATGGAATGCACGAAGTGTCTTCACCACTCATTGCTATGTTGATCGATGGCAGATCAACCGGGCAATAAACCACAAGTGAACCAGACGAATCTATGCAGCTCTCTTGGAGTATTAACATGTTTTGACTCGTGTTGAAAGCCTACATAAATATATATATATATATATATATATATATATATATATATATATATATATGCCAATGATGGGATAAAAGTTAAACGAGAAAACATAGTTTGATCAAATGGGTCGGCAGGAAGGATAGGAAGAGATGGTCTTACTCGAAGAACTGATATGCTGTTACCAGCATTTTGACCATTGGTTATCTGGGCAACCTCTTGCACTGCATTACCGTTGGAAAGAACATCCCACTAAACGGACAACAAAAAAACTTTAAAAATCCTCTCCAAGAGGTCATATATTCAAATATGTCGAACAATTAATAACTTTGACTATTTTCAACCTGAGGTCTTTTTGTTTCATCCTTGAAGAAATTGAAGACAGTGTGTGGAGGGGTGGGGAGCCAAATGGTAGTGGCTGCACTTAGCACCACACCATTAGGTTGTCCAGGATTTGAGCTTTTGTGGACTGTGACTCTGATTAATATTTCATTCAACCCGGAGATTGTGGTCCATCGCCGGCCACTTGCAGTGCCAATGCTGCCACAAAAATTCGTGACCATCCTTTGAGCTAGTTTCATCATGCTCCTCTTGCCCTCGGCGGATGAAATTACTGAAATTTAAATCCCATGTTAATCCTAGAAAGTTAAACATTTATTACATTACAGAGATGTATTTATTTGTATACCTCCTCCAGGATTATCCACGGTTGAATCGGATGTAATCATCAGATATGTAAGTCTTTCACACATTCTCTGGAGAGTTGCAAGCCATCTTTCAGCGCCAAATGCCATCCCACTATAAATAAGATTTCTGTAAAGCCGATGAGGCAGAGTTTTGTCTTCGATCTCTACATGTTCAACCCAAGTAATCTACAGGACAGACAGCTTAAAATATTAACTGCAAATTTATGTAAAGGGTTTCTAGCCGACAATGACTTGACTTGTTTAATATGTTTTACCTTGGAATGCCCGTCCGGCATGTCTTGGATCAAGCAACCAGAAGGACGACGACGAGACCTAAAGTGCGGACCAAAATGGCTGTCTTGAGGAAAATCGTAAGAAACGTCCACCACTGCCCATGTACCTTTCTCAATTTGCTGGCAATAGCGAAGGAAGTAGAACTCCCGAGAAGAAACAAGGGGAGAAAGCACTTGCAACTCCGCATACATCTGAAAAGCAAGATAGAGAAAAAACAAAGCTGAATGCTTTGAAGGGAAACCGGTGTCAAACATTTATAAAATAAAAGTATATGCACCCAGTCCAAGTTACCAATTGCAAAGAACCACCCATCATCCCAGAAGATATGACTTGAATAGTCGTTGCAACTGAGACAATAGTGGGAAAAAGTTCCATCCACTTGTTCTGCAAAATCATTTGTGACAAATGAGCAACTCAGAAAGCTAAATAAGAGGCCTTCGGTACAGAAAGAGTGAGGGAAACATACTGGGTCCATAAACATGTCAACCAAAGCCAAACTATTCATTAATACGACTGCAGAATCTCGTGATGCCTCAAGGCGAAGATTAGGAGTCTTGGGGCGACTATTGGGCTTGGGGAAAATTCTATCGTAGGAATCAGAATTAAGGACATCTCTCCCATCGACGTTGGACTTGAGCCACAAGGGTTCATTTGTCTGCACCAGCCGAAGTAATTCTTCCATGGCATTGGAAGCAATCTCGGACATGAGGGACTTGTCCATGTCCGAAAGGTAAGGAGGCTGATAAGGAAAATTTGGCACAGAAGAGGAAGTCCCCGCAGAGAGAAGATCGAGATTAAGGGAAGGAGAAGGTGCAAGAACATGATCAACCATCGCTTGGTTTCCAAAACACGACATCGACAAGTCGAGAGACGATAAATGAATAGGCTGAACAGGAGGGAGCTGGGAAATTGGTCTTCCAATGTACTTGGCAGCAATGCTGGATACTCTATCAAGCTGAAAATTAAATTGTATTAATAATAACCAGCGATTGAAATGGAGATAAAAATTGGAGGAGTTATGATTTTGATGATACGAAATTCAAGAAACCTCTTCTTTGAGGTGAGCATTCTCTAATCGCAACTTTTGGTCGTCAAAATAGGAATCATCATTGAGGGGAGGGCCACCACAAGAGGGGCAGATAACATTTTTCAAAGCCTCTCTGATAGCTATGTTCTCGCAGCGTATCTTGTCATTGTCAGCCCGAAGAGTACAGTTGTCAGCTCTCTCGTGCTGGGCCTGATCCAGACAAGTCAATAATTTAGAATTGGAACAAAAGAAGCAAAGGGAGACATTGGAGACATGAAAACACATGAAAACATAGGTACCTTCATCTGGGTCCTCCTGTTCTGAAACCAGAACTTGATCTGTCGAGGGGCCAAGCCTAACTCTCTGCTTAACTGCAACCTTTGCTTCTCATCTGGATGGGGACACTCTCTGAACATTCTGAACAAAAGGCAAGAGAAGCGAAATGGTAGAAAAAAAGAAAGAAAAAAGAAAAGAAAAAGAAGTGTAAAACGAAGGAGGGTGATGGTGGCTTACGACTCAAGCCTCTGAATCTGGGTGGAAGTATGACGATGATAGCGCTTTCGCTTCTCCTGGGAATCGGAAGCATCGTGTTCCCCTGCAGACTGAGAGCCACCGCCTCCACTCCCATACTCCATTCTCAATTCAGCTCTTAGAAAGGCCTACAGGGACACCCCTCTGATGTAGGAATCAATGAATGTCTGTCTGTATAGTACACTACGTGTGTTGTCACTTCCAACCAACTAACTCTAACTCACTGCTCTTCCTCTTACTCTTGTTCGCTTAGTGTTGGAAGCAGGTTTCAAAGAAAGGAGGGAGAAGGTAGCGTTCAATTCTCTTAAGCCAAAACCAAAAGTGGTGAAATGAATGAGATGAGAATGGCATGCCCTTTACCACCTTTAAATTACCTCGCCGCTGCGCTCTTCTTTCTCCTTCTCACTCTTCTTTTTATCTTCCCACTTCCTCTCAATTATCAAATTTTTTTTTTATTTTTTATTTCTCTTATCTTTGGAAAATTATTACATCTCCGTTATACAATGTATATTGTTAAAATTTCAGAATTAATGTATGTTTATTTCACTTCCACCATCGTTGTTTCCCCTCAATATGTTTTGTTTTCTAATCATTGATTAGGTCAATAAAAATATTGTAAGCTTTCAAAATAAAAAGTGATATTATATATTTGATACACTTCTTTCAATTTTTATTTTCTTTAGTACTCATGCATTTTTAAAATATACCTTTAGATTTTGACTTAAATACAGTATTTATCCTTTTACTTCATATATATATATATATAATTTAAATATTCCAGTATCAGGATAAAATAATTTTAATTTCGTTCACATTTTTAAAAATATCTTGATATGTAAATAGTTCTTTTCACAATTATCACATGCTTACTCATCAGACCGGATTAATTAAGTAAAAAACGATTCATGCAAACAAAAATTGTGACGTTATTTAGATGTGAGAGAAATAGAGGAATTAAATCATAATATATGATAAAATTCAGGGACTAAATTTGGTGAATTAAAATTATATACATTATTATATTTTGATATTTGAAATGGAATAATATTGACAGAGAAGAAATTGGAAATTATAGGGCAGGATTATTTGTTGTGTATCACAAAATATTGTCCAAATTGAGAGGTAGTTACAGAATATTTATTTTATCCCTTCATGAATATTACCAAAACATCCAAATATAGATAACAAATCCCTCATTTTGCTTCCGTTTTTATTTGCCCTTCATTATGAATAACACAAAATAAAAACAGTGGAAATAAATTTGAAATCTTGACTAATTTTTGGCCTTACCTGTTTCTTTTTCTCTTCTTGGTTAACCATATGTTTTACTCCGCCATGACATTTTTTACATGCCAATACAGGAAAAGTACAAGACAGGGTTTTGGTATAAAAACAAGATTGGGTATCAGATATTTGCATTCAAGATTCTACAAATTTCTCTGTCTGCACATTCACTGCTAAATCTCAACTTACCAAAAATACATTATCAGATATACCAATACATGGTATGAACAAATCTACCAATCATTTTATCAATAATTCAGTTCAGATTTTTTCTTTCTCAAAATATTAATATTCAGTATGAACTCATTCTCTAGTCATACTTTTGCTATGTAAACATTGATAGTATCAAACGTTATTTTGGGTAAAATCAGGTATAGTATATTTTAAGTAACAAAAACAAAAATAAAACATACAAATTCGTATCATACGACAGTCCATATTCCCCTAAAAATGTAAATTTCATTGTATCGTGTTATTCTTAGACAATTTATACACAATTTTAATTTTGTTTGATAGAAGGTATTTTAAAAATTCGCAAGTAAATCATTACTTTACATTCTTTACTAAATGTTTAGTATAACAAAAAAATTAATACAATAAATTTAATTTCATTATTTTTTTTCAACTCTATTAAGGATTTTATTAAATGTAAAAGTTGCATGAAAATTAATATTATTAATTATTATATATTTATTTTGTAAGTTTTAAATATTATTACGTATCTTGTATGGAAGGAAGCAATTTTGTCTTTTAAGGGTTAAAAAGAAAATAAAAGACAATAGAACAATGGCTATTATAAGAGTTATGTAAAGAATTTTTCATTGATACTAATGCTACATGTTAAGATAGGAATATTTTCGTGGTTAGAGATAAATATGTAATTTTGTTTTGTTATTGATTAATTTTGTGAGTTGTCATTTTTGTGTATCTTACTTTAACTTAAGGTTGGGGTTGATGTGGAGTTACTTTCATATAATGATTTTATGTTATTTTTTTCTTTGAATTATGGTTAGTTAATTAGGAATTAGTCAATTGGCGTGGCTTAGTTAGGATTTGTGAATAAGGGTTTTTAATTCACGAGTTGTTAATAATTGTTAATAATTAAATATTAATTTGATGGTTTAAATGTATATCTTTATTGTAGGATGCCTTCACTGTCATAAGCTATCATAAGAAGAACTTTTAGTAGAGTATCATATCGTATAGAAACAACTATTATTTTGAAAATTGAAGAAGGAGGTGATGTTCGACGATGAAGATGTTCACAATGAAGAAGAGAACATGCAGAAGGTGATAATGGTGTTGAAACATGTGGGAAAGGTGATTTGAGAAAAAATGATGCATACGAAAAGAATGATATAAAGATGAAGATCGATAAATCAATTGTTTTAAGATTTTGAGTTAAAAAAAATATTAGTTTTTATACTCAATTCTTATTAATATTATATTTTTCTATAATGAACCTTTTTATCTATAAACCTAATGCATGGAGATAGAGAATATGATGTTGAAACACGTGAAGAAGAGATGCATAATATGGTAAGTTTATTGGCAAGTTCAAATATGTGGTTATGGAACATTATGTTTCAAATAGTAAAACAAGGTTTGAGAGAAATAAATTAGAGATGGTGAATGTGGTATGTAATCAATGTTATGGATTTAGTATACAAGTTTACTAGAGTTTTACATTTTTTTAGTATAGAGAAGTATAAGTGCAATAAAGTTTTTCCGAACAAAAATGTAAAATCCAAGTGGGTGGTAAGACAGATGTCGAATAGTTAAAACAAATAGAAAAATTACTGCAAACAAAATCATGAGCTACATTAGACAAAAGCTCTCCGTTGAAATTGCAAATGGACTAACTAGCAAAGCCAAATAATTAACACCTAAAATGATCCAGGGTGATGCATTTTAAATTTATTTCCATTGAAATTTTTGGTTTTATAATAATTTATTAAAATTTATACAGTTAATTATTGTATAAATATAAAAAAATAATTATTATGAAAAGCGGGGTTTATGAATTTTGTTGATGGAGTTGTTGGAGGGAATGGTTGAGGTAGCGTTAGGGAAGTGACAAAGGGTGGGCCTATCACTCCAATTGTGCTTGCTTTAAAAACTCAAACATGCACGAACAAACATGGTAATTTCAATGTATATAGCATTTCTGAGATGTAGTCCAAGTATGAAAGGATTTATCTTCTTAGCACGTCACGACCTTCATAATCAACACCTTCTCTACTTTGACCTTCGCCATGAGTAAAGATGTCCAAAGGGTTCAAACCCATCAACTAAGTCAATTCATCACACGTTCAAGGTTGGATTAACAAAAATATAAGTTTTTTTTTATAAATATATGTGAAATTAAATTCTACTCTAAATGGTTGAATTAAATTTAAAGTAGATTGATTCATAATCCACCAATTTTTTTTCATTATAATTGTTTATTAATTTTAATTATATAAATTAACACTTTAATCTCTTTTAGAAACATAATGTTCTTCATAGTTTTAAAAGCATAACGTTCTTCATCTTAGTGTTTGAATATATAATTTATTTGTTTGCATAGTTATTTAGATTGATAATTTGATTTTCATTTAATATTTTTTATTCTTAATTTTGATTAATGTTTAATAAAATAAACAAAGACTTGTTATAAATAGGTGGATTGAACCAATCCATTTTTATTGTAATTCAATATTTTTATTTTTTCTCTTCACAATTTCGTTGCCTATCTCTTTAAATTTTTTAAAATGATTATTTTTCTATCTCTAACTTTCAAATTATATATTTTAGAAGATTTGCAAAAAAAGATTTCTGAAATTTCGGAACAAAATTTCAGAACGACATTTTTTTGAATAAATTTTCCAAAACACGTGAAATACATTCCGAAGTAAATATTTTGGAATCAAATTTCTAAAACAATTTTTTTAAAATATATAATACCTTCTTGAATGAGTTTTTTTTTTAAACATCCTTACATGATTCTTTGAAATAAGTTTTTTTTACACTTTCTCTCTTCTTTTGCGGTGTACTCCGTCTTTCTTTTCTTCTTCCTGTGCAGCAGTGGTGATGTGTTGCAATAGAGGGTATTTGAGTTTTTTTCTAATAATGTGGGGGTGCAATTAGTTATTATCGGAATGCAATTAGTAATTGTGGAAATGAAAATAATTGAAGAAAAAAAAAGAATATATATATATATATATATATATATATATATATATATATATATATATATATATATATATATTTAATTAGATCAATTCACCTAACCCGCCATTAGTCCCTGATGAGTCCCATAAGATTACAAAACATTTTAACGAGCTACAGTAAATGAGATTGAATCGACGTAAAATGAGATACTAAATTATAGCATAATAGCAATATGAAATGTCATGTGAATTTTACTCTACACTTTTCCATTGAAATCTAATTGAGTTAAATAAATCATTCTTTGAAAGAGTTAATCAAATTAAAGATTTTGTTAATAATAAGATGAATTTGAAAACAAATAAATAATAGTACAAAATAAGTCATTAAGACTTACCTTTTTTTTTATAATAATAACAATATTAATAAAATTATTATTATCATGATGGTTGATGATTGATAATTACTTATTGATTTTTATTAAATTATAAAATATATTTAGTTATTTAAATAATTTACGAGCCACTGAATAATTAAATTAATAATCAAATCAAATCTAGAGAAGGGTGGGATTTATAAGAGAAGGAATAGTAAATTGAAAGAAAATGCCGGTGTAGTGTGTGCGCACTATAGTTGAAGGTGAAGATAGAGTGTAAGTGTCGCTATTATGATGAAGGTGGCTGTGATGTGAGTTCAAATTAAAGTCAGTCTCTAAGCAAATGCCCGAGCAATGATTTTCTCATAGAAATTAATTGCAGAAACATAGAAAGGTGTACGTGGAATGCACATAGTATACTATACAATACAATAATACTTGGAGTGTTTGTTAAGGCTGCTCAGATCAGATCGATGGTGCTCATAAGTTTGAAGTGAGGTATGAATGTTTGATTTATTGCTGTGAAAATTGTAGCAGTGTTTGCTAACAGAGGAGAACAAGAGAATAACATGCGACTTTATTGGCTCTGGTGTCAAAAAAAGTATGAGATAGATTGCTTTGCGTGTGGTTGTGACACTCCCTCAGTCACTCACTCTCAAGTAGGAAGTAGGAATTGTGATGATAAGTTAATTCTTTGTTTTGTTGGCACAGGAGAGATAAGGTAAAACTAAAATTTAGAAATGTATGTAAATTCATTTTAAGGCTAATTTTTGGGAAGTTTATTGTTCAATGTAGAAGAAGGTTTGTCCTTTAGAAATTGCTTAGAATAGAATAAAAGTGAGATGCTTACACCAACATACACGCACAGATCCATCCATCCATTGAAAGATAGATATTAGAGACCTATAACTTTCACGTCAATCTTTCTTTCTTTCTTTCTCATAGTCATCAACTACTGACTCACATAACAATTACAACTACAATGGACAGACCTCACCCAACTCTGATAGTACCCTCTCAACCATTTCTCCTCTCCTGTACGTCAAAGAAATACCTTCAACCCAACAAAACATTCATTCCAATCCAACCTCAATCTTCTCCTCTCACACCCACAGAGGAAAAATATGGCCAAGAGATCAGATTTTGCACAGAAGCTGCTTGATGACCTCCGCCTCAGGAAACAACGAATGGCTTCGTCTCAAACTTCACACCAATCCCACCATTTTCCCATAGGTATTCTTCATTCTTCTTGCCTTCTCAATCTTTCACTCTCTTTATCATCAACTCAGAATTAATATCCTTCGAACAACGCAACAGCGCCCATTTCATTTCGGGTTGCTTTCCTTCCTCTTTATTTGTTCATTAATGTCACACTAAGGATGTCTCATTTCACAATTTATTTTCTTCTTTTTTCTGGGTTTCTTTTCCCTCCCACTTTCACTGCCAGCGTCATACATGCAATTTCTTCACTGTCTTTACTGAGCAAATTTTACAGTCGTCTGAAGAAGTAGGGAATTGTCTTGATATATTCAAGACTATTGAGTGTGTCACATCAGATCTGTGGGTCAATCTTATCTTTAACTGCATCTTTAAGATTTACTAAAATACTGCATTACTTTTGTTACCCCCAATATGGTATATATGATATATTTAATGGGACTCGCCAAAAGATTGCTTTTTCTTTCCTGATCAAAAAAATTCGAAATCCTTGTTGAAAGCTATCTTTCAAATCGAACATCCAACCACCTCCCTACTTACCCAATAATACTTCAAATAGACCATTGCCCAGTTTGTATGAAATGAATGTTTATTTCGAGCACATGTATCTATTGGTTTAAATTGTAAAATAAACTTTCGGAGAAAGTGTTGTTCTTTGGTCAATCTAATTTCATGGATGAGGCAGAAATTTACTCAAGTATTACACAGTTTGGTATTCTTCTTTTATGGGCTCATTATTATTATGGGAAATTTCATTTTGGTCCTACTAGTAGGAAGTGAACACGAGTTATTTAGTGACATACATATAAGGTTTTGCTGAGCAATAATCTTTTGAAAAGAGTTTAAATAATATACGTATTGCTGCCTTTTTTCTTTTTGTAAAGTCTTTATGTGTCACTTTGGCTACGGTTGAAGTATTAAATAGAGCCTAAATGTGCGTTAGCTCCCGTTTTCTAGTAACCATTCCATTTGCTTAAACAAACAGAAATTCAACAAATGGGAATAATTATATTTTGGGATCTTGGAAGCACTACAGAATTAATTGGGTGGTTGCCTTATGCGTAGAAAAAAATTATTTCAAAATATGGTACTTTATTTTAAAAGAAAACAGGGTGTGTGAGTGGGGGACCGGGACCTTGCCTGTTTACAACCATTTACTTATGTTTCTGGATACGACGGTAGTAAGTTGACTATCCAGTTAATATAAGATATTCTGATAATCTTATGTAAGAGAAAAGGAACTGCAATACTAGTAGTAAAGAAGAGACTACCCTCTGTTCAACTACCTAAAACAACAGTGATATTTTATTTAGATTTTTAAAAATTGTGGCACGACAATAGCTGTTCATATTAGCTACTAGCTATTAAACAGAGTTTATTCTTTGAGATAAGTGTACATTATTTCATTTTGTCAAACATGTTCGAGCAGATGCATATGCTTACACAAAACAAGCATATAGAGGATCCAGAAATACAAAAGCTAACGAAATTGTAAGTTATCATTTCATATTATGCACATAAATTAAAGCAGATAGCAAACACTTTGTTGGTTAAATTGTTTTTATGCTGTGCAGGTGACTTCCAGAACTGGGGTGACGCTGAATAGCTCAAGTAGAAGCCACAGATCAGTAAACAATGGGCAAGTTTCAAACCAGATGGTCCCGTATGGGAAAGGTCAGAGCTCAAGGCTAACTGGTGACATGTCCCTTGCCCTGGCTTTTGCCTTAGAGAATGGAGGGAAACTAAAAAGAAGTGATTCAATTATGGGTTTCCTTCACCAAATTAACAGAGGAACATTGGAATTCAGCGTGCCAGAAAGACAAGTAGCTTCAACTAGCAACTATCCTATCCAAATAAACGAGATATCCAAAGGTGCACACAAACTAAACCAGATTTTGAGAGCCTGCACCAATGGCCTTAACATGGACACATATTCAATACAATTTGCAAAGGAACTACTGCAAGGAGCTATTGATTTGGAAGAGTCCCTCAGGATGCTAGTAGACCTGCAAAATAATTCACAGTTTATGATTACCTCGCAGAAGAAAAATCGAATCACACTATTAGAGGAGGATAATGATGACAACGATGACACGGGGATGGAAATGCAACTGACAAGATCAACTTTCTCTTTTGACAAACATACTACTCAGAACACCCAACAAATTGGAAAGGCTACTTTCATGCAGAGACCAATTAGTCTTACAAGCTCTAAGGAAGACAGCAACTCAAATAATGAGAACAAAACTGTGACGAGACAAGTTTCTCAGAAGCGATCAACTAAAACTAGCTCTATCTCTACCTCTGGCATTAAGAATGTCAATGCTAATTCAGAAGGGAAAAATCAGACGGCCTCCAACCCAGAGAAGGGCAGGATTCCAAATGTAATAGCCAAACTAATGGGGCTGGACATCCTTCCTGACAGAGGGGAAATGGATTCAAAACACGTGATGCTACAGAAAAGGGAAGGAATATCACCCAAGCATACTGCAAAAGGAAGAACTAAGAAGACTGAACTGCAGCGCAAAGAAACAGATAATTTGGTGCCTATAAAAGAGCAAAAGGATATAGAAGCTTTCAAAACTCCTGCAACTAAGGGTGAAGAGATGATGTCGGGGGCAAATACAAATTTTCTTGTAGAAAAAACCAGCTCTGGGTTGTCTCTTCAGAATGGAAAACCACTGTTGAGAGACCAGGATGGAATAAAAACACTGAAAGAATTTGACAAGCAGACTAAAAGTTCAGCTGAAAAGAATCTTACTAGAGATGGTCAAAATTATGTTCAGGGGATAATAAAAAAAAAGGATCATCCAAATAACAATAACAGGGAACATAAAGGCACTATAAGGGGCAGAACCGACTATCCAGTTCTTAACAATATGCTATCCCAGCTGGAACAAGTGAAAGAAAGATCAGAAGTTAAGCCCTCGATTCAGCCAGAAAAGGTCGTCAATGCAAACAATGTTCAGCCTGAAAAAAGGCACACAAACAAGAACATCACGAACAATGAAAAGAAGTCTCGGAACAATAATGGAATTCAAAAGACACACGTAGTCTCCAAAAATGGGCTTCATGAAGAAAAGCATCGCAGAGAACAACTCCAGGTTAAGGAAGAACAAATGCTGATGATGAGACCACAAGGAGGGAGTGAAATCAGCTCAAAAAACTCACCAAAATCCCCTCCTTCTCAGAAGAAGCAGCTATCCATGAACCAGGGGTTCAAGAAAAACTCCGGAGAAAAAAATGTAGCTGCTATGAAATCGGAAGGCCTTTTAACAAATCATTATAATCTAGTCAGAGATGAAGCATCCAATTATACAAATGAGAAAGTAAAAGAAATTGTCCATAGGAAGTCAGGCCAAATTTCCTCTCCAAGAGATCAAGAATACGAACGAGCTAAGCGAAGAAGTGGCCTTAGAACTTTGATGGATGAAAAACACGTCTATAAGCTGGCCAGCAAGAAAATTAAGAATACCAAAAAGCAAAATGTAGACGTGATTGGGAAGATTGATCAAGTGTTGACTGGAAGAAAGGGAGCCAAGCTTATCACTAAACCAAGAAAACAGCAGATTCCCACTTCTGACAAATTCGAAGTTTTGAATGAAGCAGAACAAGAAAGGATTAGCTTGTTCAGAGAAACAGATGCACACATCATTAGCCCCAGTGAACAAGTATATGTGGATGCGACTGAACCATTGGATGTGAAGCGCCAACCCCATAAAGAATCTGAACTACCGCCTACATTCTCCAGTTCTGTTGGTGGTGAACTTCAAAGCCAACAAGATTTGGTAGTAACAGTTCCCAGTGATTTGGTAAGCTCTTTTTTACTTGCGTCTAAAACCATTACATATTGAGAACAAAATATAAATTAAATGGTGACAAAATTGCTTCCAAGGAAGACAAAAAAAAACAACAAAGTTCATTGCTGCTGATCAACCAAAAAAAACAAAACAAAGTTCATAGCTAAATATTCTTTGTTGAATAAATTTTCAGCATTGCCAAGATGTGTTATCATTGCAAGATCCTGTTGCAGCAGATGAAAGATTCGTGACTGGTGAGGTTGCATTACAGAAAACAAATGGTGAGTCTATATAACTATAATTTTAGACTCAAGTTTGATTTAAGAAGAAAGCAGCATCTCATCTTTTGCTTTCATGCATTAAGAAAGACCCCTTTACTAGTTCCCGTCGGTTATCATCCTTCACCCTTGATATATTCATAATCTTTCCCACAAAATCTTTCTTTTGCATACGAGAAGCATGACACAAATTGAATAACTGCCACTAACATATCTCCCTTTTCATCTTTGGCAAAAGTTTGTAAAATAATTCGATAAAAAATATAGATGGAATGAATCAATTTAAGTATTGGATGTTACTGAGATTTGCTTATATCACAGGAATTCTGGAAGACAGATTGCGTGTTAAGCACTCAAACCTAGAAGATCAGAATATTTGTGAAAAAAGCTTCCAACAGCCACTAACAGAAAGTGAAAACTGCCTCAAGTGGATTCTGGTCATGAGTCAACTATTCGTCAACACTGCAGAAGGACTTTTCAAACTGAACATCCCGTTTAACGTTCTTCAAGGTGGTGGTCGGGAGATTCAAGACGAAGGTAGCAAACTTATATTAGATTGTGGATATGAAGTGATGAAAAGAAAGGGGATAAGGCAAGAACTCAAAAGAGTTCATAGTTATTCGAGGATATCAATGGGTACCACCAACATAATATCCTTTGATGAGTTAGTTAGGCAGCTGAATAAAGACATGGAGAAGATCAAGTTCTACGGTAGGAAAACAAGGTGCCAAGTCGATGTTGAGGACTACCTACCTAAAATGCTTGAACATGATGTTTATGACAAAGATCCAGACGTGAACTGCATGTGGGATTTAGGTTGGAATGATGAGACAGTTGCATTTATCGAGAAATACGATGTTATAAGGGATACGGAAAAGAATATTCTTAGTGTTCTACTGGATGAGATCACCCTAGATTTTTGCACGTTCAATCATACACCGATACAGTAGAAAGAGAGCTGCTCCAAGTAAGGGGGACATGGAGCTAAGTTTGTGTTTTGTAATTTTTTCGATGCAATTTTTGTGTTTTGTAATTTATAAGAATAAGGATTGGGTTACGGCAATGATTTCTAGCATTAGAAACTCATTCTGTTTCTTCGTATCAATTTAGCGTGGTTCACGAAATCAAAAAGCTTGTCTTATTTTGTTTTTGCTACCAGTTCATGTATTTTTTTTTTATTGATTATGCAGCATGGAGAATATTTACAACTATTCTTCATATATCACAAAATTTAAGAGGAATCATTTGTCAATTTATGTATATGAAAACTATTTCATTAAAATGGATAAATATTCTTTTAATAATGTTTATATATTCATCTAATTTCTTAAAAGAGATTAAAAAGAGAAATTGTTTAGAATAGGAAGGATAGGAAACTTTTGTAAGTATAAAAATGATATGGATGAATAAAATTGTTACAACAAATTGGCGTGTTTGATTGGAATAGTAAACTGTGTTGTAAGTGAGTGTTAGTGTGAGTGGAATGAATGGCATGATATGGTGATGTAAAAGGAAAGGATATTCTATTGTATTATATTCTGTCTTACATTAACTACAGGTACAGAAAATCGAATCGGAAGGCGAAGGGGCATGTCGTCATCGTTTTCAAGGTCGGGCATGGGGTTTGAATTCCTCACGAAGAAGGCGTACACTCCGCCATCGTGGGCGTCGCATCTCCACCCTTTACCTTCCCACGTCTTCTCTCTTGGCCATGTTTGTATTTATTTCTAAGACCCATTCTTTTATTTATTCCTTCATTATCCAATTCTTCTATTCAACTCTGTCCATCCTCTCTCTCAGCTTCCCACTCCAATTCACAGATGGGAGCTTCCCAATCTGCCCACCAATACGGAGCTCTGGATCAAGGTATGTATCTGCGCATGCATCCTCTTGCGATATTCTATTCCTTTTTTTCTTCATCATTCACTCACTTCAAGGTATTGTTGCGCAGCGAGACGACCTTTCCGGAATGCAGCTCAGTGGAAACAAAGTGAGGAAATTGGAGTTCCTAATGGCGGATGCCGTTGCTCAAGGTGCCGACTCTATCATCACAATCGGAGGCATCCAGAGCAACCATTGTCGCGCCACTGCTGTCGCCGCTAAGTATTTAAAACTTGATTGTTTTCTCATCCTCCGCACCTCCAACCTCCTTGTTGACCGAGATCCGGGACTCACCGGCAATCTTCTCGTTGAGCGTCTTGCTGGAGCTCACATTCACCTTATATCCAAAGAAGAGTATTCAAAAATTGGAAGCGTGGTCAGTCTACTCAACTGATCTCACGTTCTTTCATTGATTACATTCTGCCTTTTCTTTTAACCATTATCGCATTCATTAAGTTATATCCATTAATTGTTCATTGCAACTTCACTTTCATCAACTTTACCTACTACACATTATTGCTTCCAAACTCGCACATGCCATTCTTAACAATAAATGACAACAAATATTATTGTACCTATTCGACAGACTAACTCTTCCTTGGAGTCACAATCATGGAAACATGTTTCTTGTCGCTGGGAATACTGCATAATAAATTTCGTGTTTGTGTTGTGAAAAAACTCTTGGTCTTTCTTATTGTATAACTTTTAGAAATACTTTTATCCAAAAACATTTCTCTCTATTTTCCTCTGATTTTAGAGACCCTATATGTTCGTAATTGGTGCCGGTTGTTGTGTTCTTATCTTACACATTCTTCAAATTCTGCTTCAATTTTTGTTGGATTCTTTCTCGTTAAAATATACATGTTCTGGCATTTGATTGTTTCTTCATTGAGTTTCTAGAAATTGGAGTTAGATTCATATGACCTCATTTTGAAGGCAACATCTTGTATACTAGCCTCTGTTTTTAGTTGGCTAAGTTGATATGTTTTTATTGTACGTATTGCAAAATGATATTTTATCCATTGAACTTTTTCTTAGACACTCACCAATGTCCTAAAAGAAAAGTTGATAAAGGAAGGAAGGAGGCCATATGTTATACCCGTTGGGGGATCAAACTCTTTAGGAACATGGTGAGTGAGACTATGCGATTACTTTCATGCTTTTTATGACTAAGGTATAAATTAAGTTGCACATAGTTTCAAACTAATACAAAATTATGATGTCTTTTGCTTGAGCTTTTGGATATTTCGTTTATGACATGATTAACTGTTTTGTCAATCTTATGGCCAAGCTCATTTTAAGAGTCTAATCTGCAGGAGCAAAAATTGATTAGAATATCTATACTTGTATATAAACTTTTGTTGCATATGTAGAAGGGTGTGTGAACGTAATTGTGTAACCTTGAGCAATTTAGCACGGTGGAAGTGAAATACTCATAGGGAATGCAATACAAAATTCTTCTCTCTCTCTCTCTTTTTCTTTTCTCATTATCTTGAGTGTGTAACAAGGTTGGTCTGGCCTAGATGCAAAGTAAGGAAGTTTGTCAATCAAGAAATCACTTAATCGTTCATACCATGATCTTGGGGCTTGTTTGAGACCATATAGAACTTTCTTTAATTTATAAACATGATTAGGATATTCAAAATCTTCAAATCCAGGAGGTTGTTTTACATAAACTTCCTCTTTGATGTATCCATTTAAAAATTCACTTTTTACATCCATTTGGAAAAGTTTAAAACCCATAATAGAAGTATAAGCAAGAAGTAAATGTATAGCCTCTAACCTTGCAATTGAAGCATAAGTTTCTTCATAGTTTGTACTTTCTTCTTGAATGTATCCTTTAACAACAAGTCTTGCTTTGTTTTTTATAATATTTCCATCTTCTTCAAGCTTGTTTCTGAACACTCACTTTAATCTTGCAAAGCAAGAGCGAAATAAAGATAATAAGGAATAGAGAAAGTCACATGCAAAATTTTTATACCGGTTCAAATTAACAAAGATCCTATATTTAGTGGTTAATTACCTCAAAGAGAGTAATTACAAATTACTATTTTAAACTGATATTACAACCACTAATACAAAGTGAAACATACAAGACCACAGTTAAGATAATGAAAAGACACCTTTGCAAAACCTACAAAGAATGTGAAAACATCTCTCTTGAAATCACAAAGAGATGAAAAACACTTTCCTTGATAAACTACAAGGAATGATAAACACTTCTCTTGAAAACACAAGAGATGAAGAACACTTCCCATAACAAATCTTAAGAGATGAACTAAGCTCCAAACCATAGCAGCGGGGCACCTTATCACACGAGAACAATCTTGGAGAAACTTAAAAGCCACTCTTTTTAAACTAGGTTAAACCAAAGCTTATTTCAGAGCTAATTCACACTCTTACTTTGGTATATTGAAAACAAAGAGCTCTGCATAAGTTAGAGAGAAAATTGCACTTTGACCGGCCCCATATTAGAAAAAACCCATTTCAAAAATAGGTCAGAATAATCAATCATTATGATAATCAATTACTCTAGAGTAAATTTGGAAACAAATTTCTAATGGAATAATTGATTATTTAAGAGATAATCGGAAAATGATTTGTAATTGATAATTGATTATCACAGCAAGACATTTTTATGAGAATTTCAAGAGTCTCCAAGGTTATAACGATGAAGTTGCACTATAGCTGTCTTCCACTTACCATTTAAATTGTTTCGTAATCTAGTTTAACATGGAAATTACATCATTCCTATGACTTCAACACAATTTTTTATAAGTCTTCAAGATGGCTTTTGCATCCAAGTATTCTTCAAGACTTGATCTTTTTCTTCATAAATCATCATTATCAAAACTTTCTTTTCTTTATGATTTAATGCTAGATATCTGTCTTTATCTCAAAACAACAAGATAATCTTTTACCATGGTCTAAGTACCCTTTTTACCCAAAAATGGTTGTTTTAATTTCTTAGCTGAAAATGTAACTGTATTGAAATTTGTGAGGGCATATATACATGGAACTTTTGAACTACTTTGTTCCCAACTTGTGATCATGGATAAATTTATTATTTATTTATTTTACATTCTTAGTGTGATTAAATTATTCCTTTCAGGGGGTATATAGAGGCTGTTCGAGAAATCGAGCAACAAATTCAGAGGGGGGCTGACAATACCAAGTTTGATGATATCGTTGTTGCTTGTGGCAGGTTATGGCTTCTTGATTTCTTTATCTTCTCATTAGTGGTCATCTTCCCCTCAGTTGGATTGTCTTTATATTTTAGATAGCTACTTTTTGTAACAACTTTCTGCCATCTTCCAGTGTGGTAATTAGTAAATTAAGATCTGGTGACAATTACGAGTGCTGTCATTAAGTGCTTTCAACTCATAATTTACAACCAAACTTTTTACTGAATGTCACCTTAATCAGTGTTATGATTGATTTTATAATTGATACACCACCTCAGGAGAACATTATCTATTAAAATATATTTAATTATATTTCATCTATTTAATATCATATATTTATTAACTTTCAGTGGGGGCACAATTGCTGGTCTGTCGCTTGGATCATCGTTGAGTACATTGAAAGCAAATGTATATCTTCCATTAAGAAGACTTGCATAACCCATGTTTTTCTCAGCCTTTTATATTTTTTATGTGCTTGCTGCAGGTACATGCGTTCTCTGTTTGTGATGACCCTGATTACTTCCACAACTTTGCTCAAGGTTTGCTTGATGGACTCGATGCTGGTGTTAACTCGAGAGATATTGTCCACATTCAAAACGTGAGTGTCTTGGTATTTTTTCTGGTTGGTAAGATTTATAAGAATTCGTTGGAGAAAGTAAGTAAAACATGGTACTTTTCATGGTCTAGCTGTTTTATTTTTGTTTTTATGCTCTATTTAAATTGGACAATACCTTATCTAAAGGGGAAAAGAGTACAGACTAATGGATGATAAACTCCCGGAGAGCTAACATGCGTGACGTCTGTCTGTACAATCACATTCAATTATGATCTGGAAAACTTGATTCTTTATCTTGGTTTAAATGCTTTATAATTGATAATGAAAATTTAATTGTTCACAGGCCAAGGGTCTTGGCTATGCAATGAATACATCTGAGGAGCTTAATTTTGTAAAAGATGTTGCTGCGGCTACTGGTGTTATTCTTGACCCAGTATACAGGTATTTATTTGTTCCGCAGATTGTACACTGTCAAATTGTTTTGTATATGGGTCTATTGGTACAGACTTTTAGGATGGAAAAATAAGAAGCAAAAATTAAATGATTTTTTCTTAAAATTAGCTTATGTAAGTTAATTTATATAAGTTTTGTCATATAACTTCTCTATTTTTACTCTATTGAAAAAATAATTTTATATTTCTTCTTAAAGTCCCTCTGAAGAAGTTTGTCATGTAACTTAGTTTTTACTTTTTAACTTGTGCATGAACTAATTTCAATTTATACAAAAATTTCATTTCGTTTTTCTTATTTTTTCTCTTCTTAAGTCCTCGTGAAAAGATTTTGTTCAAAAAGACTCTCAATAACGAAATTACTTCGTACATTTACGTGAATCTCATGTTCACATTGTTAGTCCTCTAATTTGAAAATAGCATTTGGTCTCCTTATTTAAAAAATATGTAATTTTGGATTAATCCTCAATTTTGTCTGTATTTATTTATTTTATCTCAATTTAATTAACTAAATCATTTTTTAATGATACCTCTTTGAATATGTTAGCTCTAGAGTTTAAGGAACCAAAATAATAGAAATGAAACATATGAAAGTAGAAAGTTGGACCAAAATTAAGGATTTTCTAAAATAGGAAAATCAAATGTTTTTATATTAAAATAGAGGATCAAAATTGCAGACTAACCAAAATAGGGGACCAAATACGTACTTAGACCAAATATGTACTTAGACCAAAAAGTTATTACTAAAAGGTGGTGCTATTATTTGACAGGCATCATAGACACATGTAGTTTACATTTATAATCAGGTAATGGCTAATCGTTAATATTCAAGAGATAAAATAATCCTATATAAAAATGTTTGTGAATTTATAAAAACTTGAATCTATAATACTAAAACTCACGGGCCTTGCTTATCAAACGTGCAGTGTACCATTCATTAATCCTTGTATCACCTATATGAGAAAGTATTGAATGTTCTCTTGCCTTTTTTAGGGTATTAAGTTTTTTGCCTTTCGTTTAGTACTCATTTTTAATTCCTTTACATGTATCAAGTGAATTCCTCTGCATATTCCAAACTTGAAAGGAAAAAAAAATCTTTTTATGAAAATTACACAAGTGAATGTTATTTATTGAATATTGCTAAGTTTAGTTAACTTCATATTCTGTTGGTAATACCCTCTCAGCGGGAAGGCTGCTTATGCAATGGTGAAAGATATGTTGGAAAATCCAAAGAAGTGGGAAGGGAGAAAGATCCTCTTCGTACATACTGGTGGCCTCCTAGGATTGTATGACAAGGTTGATCAGTTGGCTTCTATTGTGGGGAATTGGCAGCGAATGGATGTTAATGAATCTGTTCCTAGGCAGGACGGCATCGGAAAGATGTTCTAGAAAACCCTGACAGCATATATATTTTGTAGTGTCTTTGCCTTCGTAAGTTGTATACTTGTTTTTAATAGTCATGCACATAATTTATCCTGCTTGAACTTACGACATGATAATAAACTTCTGCGAACAGAAGTGGCAACAAATCAAGCTTGTTGTGATTAATTCTTGTTTTACATTAGAGCGTAATTAGAATATATGTTCTCAATTTGAAAATACAAAGAAATTGGAAATTTTCCTATACATGTATTTTCTAATAAGTGGAATACGATGAAATAGGTTTAATAGTTTTTTTGTTCCTATGATTTATCTTTTAATTGTCATTATTTTTTTTTTAATTTAGTTGTTTTCTTAAAAGCAAATTGACATAGTTTCTCCTTTGATAGTACGATACTATCATAATGACACGCAAATAGGGAAAAACATTCCATTATTTAAAGTTGACTTTTTAATAAAGATGTTTATATATTTTACGTAAAACTATCGGATATACACAGTTCTTGCAACTAAGTCACCAGCTACTACACGAACTCATCTGAAATGAAGCAGCTACTAACGCTGACCATCTATTGACTCCAGTGTGATTGAATAAGGTAATTAAAAGGAGAAAGGACGTAATGTAAATGTGCAACTGCTGAAAGCAAATAATTCTAATACGATCCAAGTTTGAACAATAACAATTAACTCATTTATTTTATTCATAAAGTTGAACCTTTTTAAAATGATAATTATTTAGAATTTAATATTTTTACTTGTTTTTTATAATTGTTTACAACTTTTATTTATACTTACAGTACTTAATTCTGAATATTTGTCTAAAAATTAAAAAATCATTGTTTTCTTTATGAACCTATAAAAAATGAAAGCAAAAATATTGTCGACCCAAATGCCTTAACAAGTATTCTCGATCCAACACTGTTGGTAAAACTGAACAAAATGTTCCTTAACAGTATCAAGATACAAATCGATTGCTCCCAAATTGAGTTTTGGGGTTCCATGCAAAGCAAGCATGTGGTATTAAATGATTCACATTGTCAGCAGCTTTTCTTTAATCTTTGACATCGCTCCCTCCCAAGTGTGGTGTCGCACGCCATACAAAATTGGATTTAGGATACATATAATATATCACAAAAATATTACTAGTAGCCTAAAGAATTATCACTTACATACCATGTACAAGAAGATTCTAAGATTTCCCTGTCCGGCAGAACAAAGAAAGTATAAACCTAACTAACATAACACCATACGTGCAAAATTACATCGTTTGATCGTATGGTTTGTCACTGGAACACAGTTTGGTTAGGAGAAGAAGAGACAGACATTTCCCACAACCAAAACCCTTCCAAAGCAGTATTCATGAATGTGGAAGGGCACAACTCTTTCCATTTCCTCTTTAAAATAGACAATGAAAAGCAGAAAGGATGTATCAGTGGGTCCTCTACACTCTGAAACCATGAACCTAACCCAACTCTGGGTATGTGAGATTAGGATCATACAGAACCCTCCAAATATTTCAAGATGAAATGGGTTCATAAGGGTACGATAACCATGGATGCTTCAGGGCTTCAGATGCAGAGGGTCGCTCCTTAGGGTTGACTTCAAGCAAGTGAGCCACAAAGTCAATGAAGCCTTGGTCTCCCATTGGCAATCTATGCCTCAAGGATGTCTTTTTTGGAATCAAGTATTCTAACCTGTTGGTTTCCTGTAGATTAATAAATAATACATTTATTGACAAGCATTCAACTAAAAAAGGCAGAGGCAACTGCAACTTTAATATAGCCCGGTAAGAAGTAAAATCTCAAGCAGCTAACATCTATGAGAAAAAATTAGTAATCCACTTTTGCTAATCTCTTCCAAGCTATAGATAAATGAAAATTTTACTGCCATTGTCTTGAGGTTTCAAGCAGGCTCTGATAATCGCTTATGAAAAAAACAGGTGCTAATAATAAAATAAAACTTCCAGTCAAGGCCAGACACTAAACATCTAATTTAACTTACATAATAAGCCTGGCTCCTAGGGACTGGTTAATCAACACCAATATTCCAGATTGATGGCTACTCCATTTGGTATGGATAGAAATAAGATTATTACCTGATTCCTTTCATAAAGCATATGATTTTTGGTGAAGTACTTATAGGTGTCCCGTCCTTTTGCAAGCATACCTTGATCAATTGGACCAATGATCCCAATCACCCGTGCAAGTAATGTTGCAGGCGAATCATTTTGGAAGAGGACCTACAAAAAGCTTAGTTTATTGCAACTGAAGAATAATAGAAAATTAATCATGTAACAAAGGAAACAAAGCACTACTCATAATACAGAGAAATTCTGCAATTGCTTTCAACCAAAAACTATTAACAATCCCACAATCGCAAAGTAAGCAAATGTATTCGATATTATATTCTAATAACTATCATCGGGTCCATGAATGGTGAAGAAACAGGAATCCTCATTTTAACGTAAATAATCTGAAAACCAAATCAGAACAACTAACTTCAATAACATAAGATCATTGCTCAAATAAAACAAACATGACACAAAGCAATGCTACCTTTATGCAAGGAAGGAATTTAACATCTCTTCATTATGAGGACAATACGAGTTTGTTTAATGATGAAACTTTGGTATCTAAAAAGATACCAGCATCAAGAAAAAACAAATAGTTTTTTATTAAAATGAATTTAAGTGGTGAAGTTAACTACTTTTTGACCTGATGTGAGAACTTTTATGGCTCTTGAGAAAAAAAATTGTACTAAAAACGCAATTGTTTATCAAAAACAGTGAAATTTTGAAGTACATTAATCATCTTTGGTCCTTACATTGCCAGTACAAAGTTCTGCCAAGATGCAGCCAAGAGACCAGATATCAATCTTTTTATCATATGGAAGTCCCAAAATAACCTCAGGAGCACGATAGGACCTTGACTGAACATAAGAGCAAAGGTGATCCGTCTCAAAACAACTACTTCCAAGATCAATGACCTTCACCTCACATCTACTATAGCTCTTAACCAAAATATTCTCTGGTTTCAAGTCACAGTGTATTAGTCCAAGGCTATGCAGAAACTGAAGTGCTTCCAAACACTGAATGGTAATTGACTGCATAAATAAATTCAGAAGTGTTAGCACTGAGACTAGATAAAATGAGCACCAAACCTCAAGAAGTAAATGGTACACCACAAACCTGCAATCTTGGCATTGTAAAGTACACTTCACCACCTGATTCTCTATTAAATTTATGAAACTCGTACAAGTTTGCTTTAAGTAGTTCACATACTATTAACAAATGTTCCTGTCATACAATAGAAAAAGAGTTAAGAGCAGTAAAGTCAGTTGACGAACATGGCATACAATACAACTATCAATAAATAATTCCATTCATAAATTAACAAAATTAAATATACACGGATGATGTGGAAATTATAAAAATGGAAGAAAAAATAACGTAAGATATAGGAAAAATAGATGTGCCTAAATGACAATTGATTATATTGAAAGCAAATAGTAATGAAGATCAATGGCAAATCGACTTACTCGATAATAGAAATAATCATATAATCGAAGAATGTGATACTTGTCTCCAGGATCATGCTTATTGACATACTTGAGAAGCTTGATCTCATCAAGACTTTGGTCAAAAAAGTCCTTGTTGTTCTTTATAATTTTAACACAAACATCCATGCCTGTATGTAGGTCATGAGCTTGTATAGCTTTGCTAAATGCAGCAGATCCCAGATACTCCGTAACATGATACCTTCCAGCTATTACAGAATTTAAAACAACATGGAAATTCTTGTCCTCCTCAAAACCAGTTCTGAGCAACAAAACTTAGTTTAAGAAAGACTCTCAAGGCTAAAAGGGAGAACAAAAAACAACAAGAAATCATACTACATAAAAAAAATCACCACAAGCTATCAAGCTCATTAAGATCCTTTTACATGAGGCAAAAATGAAATGCTTAAAAGTTCCACTGTCATTAGCTCACATATAGCTACCATGAAGGTAAAAGAAAACGCTGTTTCAACAATATCTTTGAAAGAGGTTTCATCATATATTTTCCCAAGACCTTAGTTCTTGAAATATAAGAATAAAAATAAAGCATTAAAGCAGCTTTAGGAATTCATAACGATCACCAACTAATCTATAGCATAGTATTACTCTGAAATTTTCACGGTATTTATCTTTTTTAGTGCAGTACTCTATTAAAAATAATTCCTCTAGCTCTAACCTTATAGACCAGCCAATGTTGATCATATGATCACAAGACCTAAAATGGGATTATGTATGCAACCAAGAATTTACCCTACACTCTTCTCACTTTGCCACCCCCTACACCACTTTATTTGTAACCTCCCCAAATTACAATTTTCTCAAGGTCTTTTGGGTATGCTCACTTTACTTTTCTTAGACTTTATAATTTTCCTGAAGTTTAAGTTTAGATGAAATAAGTGTACGTCTTCGGGTTATTCCACCAGCAATACAGGATATATATATATATATATATATATATATATATATATATATATATATATATATATATATATATATGTTTATCTTTTACTGGCAGTGTTTATTATTTCTAAAGATTTCAACTTTAATGAGTATAGATTTCCATCTCTTCATCTTTTTCCGAACCACCTCAACACCCTTACTTCTAATTCACCTTTTGGTTCTGCCTATATTCCTGAAATATATCATCCTAATTCTACCTTACCTGCAGCTCTGCAAGTCGTTTAATAAAATTCCACAGGTCAGTCCACTTCCTCTTCTTTAGGTAAGTCTTTTGTTTCAAATTGAGGAGCATTTTCACGGTATTAAATCGTTAGGAGAGTCCTCTAGTAAAAATAATTCCTCCAGTTCCAACCTTAGATCCACCAACACTCATCCCATAATCACAAGACCTAAAATGGGATTATGCAACCAAGAATTTACCCTACATTCTTCTCAATTTCCACTAATTTATTTAAAAACTCCCCAAATTACAATTTTCTCAAGGTCTTTGGGTAGGCCTTGTTTCCTTTTCTTAAACTTTATAATGCCATCAAGTTTGAGTTTAGATCAACTAAGTGTATCTCTTTGGGGTAATCCATCAGTAATACAGGATATATCTGTTTATGTCCAACTTTTATTTTTAAAGGTTTCATCTTTAATATCTTCATCCTTTTTTCAACCACCTCAACACCCTTCTAATTCACCTTTTCTTTCTGCCTATATTCCTGAAATATATTATCCTAATTCTACTATAGCTGCAGCTCCACAAGACATTCAATCAAATTCCACAGGTCAGTCCACTTCCTATTCTTTAGGTGAGTCTTTTGTCTCATATTCAGGAGCCTTTTCACAGTATTGAACCTTTAGCAGAGTCCTTTTGTCAAAATAATTCCTGTAACTCTAACCTTAGACCTAAAATGGGACTATGCACAAAGAATTCACCCTACGGTCTTCTCAATTTGCCACTCCCCATACTATATTTCAAACCTCCCCAAATTACAATTTTCTCAAGGTTGTCGGGTATGTTCGCTTTCCTTTTCTTAGACTAAATAAGGCTCTCAAGCTCTAGTTTAGACCAACTAAAAATGTCTTTTTGGGGTATTTTACCAGTCATACAGGATATATGTTTCTATCTCCAGCTGGCAGAGTGTTTATTTCTAAAGATTTTATCTTTAGTAAGCAAAGATTTCCTTATCGTCATCTTATTTTCAACCACCTCAACACCCTTACTTCTAATTCACTTTTTATTTCTGCCTATATTCCTGAAATATATCATCCTTATTCTACTATACCTGCAGCTGCACAAGTCATTTAATCAAATTCAACAGGTCAGTCCACTTCCTCGTCCTTAGGTGAGTCTTTTTGTTTCGAATTCAGGAGCCTTTTCACATATTGAACCTTTAGCAGAGTCTTCTTGTCAAAATAATTCCTGTAGCTCTAACCTTAGACCTGCCAATATTCATCCTATGATCACAAGACCTAGGATTATGCAGCCAAGAATTTACCCAACACTTCTTCCTGATGCTGGGACCTAAATTTTCAAACAAGACCTGCGGGACTCCAAATGTTTTGCTGCTATGACTAATCAATTTACAGCTTTAAAGAAAAATAATACTTGAACATGTGTTTCCTTACCTCCCAACAGGATTCGCATTGGCTGCAGATGGGTTTTCATAGTAAAAGAAAATGTTGATGGCTTAATAGACAAATAAAAGGCCAGATTGGTTGCAAAAGGTTTTAATCAAAGAATAATATTCTTGAATCTAAGTCCATCTCATTTCCTATTATATCTAATTGTAAAATGTATATAGTTCAGATCTGTCACGATCTATTGTTGGTGTACGTCAGTATGTTACTAAAACTCATCCTGAATTGAGTTTTTGCTGTCAACATGGTATGCCAATCTATGGCTTCTCCTGAGTCTCAATGGGTTGCTGTAAAAAGAATATTGTGATATCTTAAAGGGGTGTTACATTGTGGTCTCATCTTTCATTACGTCATTCCTTATCAATCTCTAGCTACGAGAGCTTTCTGTGATACAGATTGGGCAACATATCCTAATGACAGAAGATCTACTTCTGGGGCTGTCATTTACTTGGGACCTAATTTATCTCCATGGTGGTCAAGAAAACAAATTGTGGTTTCAAGATCTAGCACAAAAGCTGAATGTAAGAGTTTAGCTGCTGCTACAGCTAACATATTATGGACACGGACTCTCCTTATGGAACTTTCATTCCTCATTATACTCCGGTAGTTCTATGTGACAATCTCAGTGCTGTTAATCTGGCTCATAATCTGTTCTTGTCCTAGAACCTAACGCATGGAGCTTGATGTGTTCTTTGTTCAGAAAAAGGTAATAACAAGCAGTATGTTGTTCAACACACTCCTGGTCACAATAAGTGGGCAGATCTTGTTACCAGGCCTTTGTCTCCTAGATTTTCCTTTCTTAGGGACAAACTCAACGAAACTGAAATATCATTGGTTTCTCAGCCCCCTTGAGTCTGCAAGTGTGTTATACTCTGTTTAACATGTGTTTGGTCTGTTAGTGTTCTTGTTTCAGTAAGACTGTTGTTTTCTGTTACAGCAGTTGTACTGCTGGTAGAGTGTAACTGTTCTGTTAGACTTCACAACTAACTAGTAACTAAGCTCTATATAGGCATATGTTAACAGAGTCTCAAATTCATCTTGTACCTTTTACCCTTTTCATCATAATAAATCAGTGTATTGGTTTTATATCACAATTTATTTGTTAATTGAGGCAAATAGTAAGCATGTTTATCACGACTAGTGAAAATATCTCAGATCAAGACATGAGCACAAACAAATACCAAGTATTAAAAACATGCCTGTTTTTCCTGTGCACAATCTTTAGATTGAAAGTTTCAAATTCCTCCTCCTGTGCCTTTATCTGTCTTACTTGCTCTTGCACAGCAGCTACCTCTTCATCCTCTGCTCCTAGGTCATCTTCCATAGCAATTCCAGTTTTTTCATCCTCCTCCACCTTCACATGCTCTCTTTCAGAATATCCATAATTTGAAATTGTTGTTGGAGAAGAGTTTGCAGATCTTACATTGTTAGCATTATTATCACCCCTAGAACTTCTAGCAGGTGATGAATCACTACTCTTTCGCCTCCACGAAGCAAGCATGTCATCAGTTTCCACAAATGCACTAAGACAGTCATCAATTTCATCTGCATTGTCGTTATTTGACCACAGGGACTTATCGGTGGAAGCCTGAATTATATCACCATCCTTCAAAGATAGGGGAAAAGAGAAGTTCCCATCACCATGAGTTTTTATCTGGAACTGTGTATCTCTGTCACATCCTATGACATATTTATTTGACTCACTCTGGTCATTGTTCTTACTTACATTTGATTTGTTAGTAGATTTCTTGTCCAAATCACGATGGGGGTGCCTGCTACCAAGCCCAGCATCACGACCATGGAAATATTCTAAATCTCCTTCACTACTACCACCAACCAAACTTTCACGCACTTCACTGCCAATATCTGCAACATCACTATTAATCCCTACCCCAATTGACCTAACGGAACCATGCTGATCATCATCCATTTTGATGTTCTCTTGCCGTGATCTTACATTATCATTCAACACCCTCCCATCACCTAGCATGATGAGTTCATTAGTCTGAGGGACAAAGCCCCGCCAGACTGGTTCTGCACACATAAGGTTCAATTCTTCTTCATCCATCAATTGTCCATCATATTGAGCCATTAAATCATTATCATTGGTCCTTCCATACTCAGTAACTGTCAGACCAATAGAATCATCAGTAGCTGTGACTGGCTCAACATTATTTTCCTGAAGATATCGCTCCCCAGAAAAGTAAGAATCTTCCTCAGCAAAAGATTGATCATCATCCTCATCTTTGGCCAGACCTCTTTCCTGATGGTCCGGAACACTTTCATGGCCAGCCCCTTTTTCATTGTCACTAGGGTAATCAATTTCATGTGCCAAAAACCAGGTCTCATCGTCAATAGGTTGCCTCATGTACCCAACATCCTCGTCGTCATCATATTCGTCGGAGTCCCAATATTCATTTGGATAGTCAATAGATTCACTTAACCCGTCGCCAACTGTAGCAAATCCTGATACAAGATCTGATGTATCCTCTGCTATCCCTTGACTTACAGATAACCAACTGCCCCCTGTAGCCCTCCTCATACCTGAAGCATATATCAAAAGGGCAAAGACATCCTTTAGAACATCTGAACAAGTATATCAAGCAAATAATAAGCACATACAATCAGATATAAACTAGTTGTAGCTAGGTGTACCCAGAAAATAGAGAAGATTTACAATCAATTATTGATTCTAGATAGAGTATTCAATCCATAATGCGATGATTATGGCACCATTACCTTATTCATTTCCTTTCACAGCAGAGGTATTAACATTGTTTTCTAATTAAGCTCGATTTTTCTTCTATAATTTTTCTTCCCTTAACCGAAAGTAAAAAGAGGAAAAGAACAAAGTGAGAATCACTTCGCTTACTTTATGCATTGCTATTGGAAAACTATGAGAAAATAAAAACATGTCTATAGAAACCAAAAAGAAAGTGAAATCCTGCATCAAGTACAACAGAAAGATTTGTTTTTATTTCAATTCATACCTTATTTTTCCTCTAATTACCACACTGTAAATATCCAAACATTTATTGTTAACTTTCACACTTTTTGCAAACCTTCTTACAGGAAATTTACCAACTAACTTCAACTCCTATAGATACTTTTATTCAATGCAAAAACGGGAAAGTACATCCACGACAAAGATTATACTCCGATACAGTCCTCACAGTGGTTCAAGTGGCAATTTAGAACGAACTAATATGCAAATTTTCAAAACTAGAAACATACAACCAAGAAAAAGAGAAGCAAAATACATGAAAATCCATTGTAGTGGTATGGAACAGAATGGGACACAACTGGACACACTCCTAAGAAAACCTTCGATATAAGGAATCCATGAGTATTGTCCATAATCCCGTTTAACATAATAGGACCAAACATATTGGAATTGGAAGGCATTTCATCAAAGACACTCTTGACAATGGCCTAGTGGTTACAACAGATGTCCCTACAAGATTTCAGATGACAGACATTTCATTAAAGGGCTTTCTCATGTTGGATTATACGATCTTGTAAAACAAGTTGGGAATGATTGATATTCATTTACCAATTTGAAGGGAAGTATTGTAAATAGTAGATTATTAGGATAAAAATATTCTCAATATCTTTATAGTAATCAGGAAAAAGTACATGTAGAATCTTCATATTCATTTTAGCATTTTTTTTTATTTACTTATTTTAAAGGCATTTTATTATTACAAATAGAAATGATGTGAATGTAATTTGTGTGATTGTTAAAAAAAAAATTCTTTATTTGCTTACATGGTTTATGTTATGACTTTGAATATTGTGATAGATAGATTATTTTTACTATCATTCACATTTCAGATAGTCAAATGCTCTATTTTCATTATGGTCGTTTTTCCTTCTCTGTCCACTATATATTTTGTTTCTTTTCTCCGTTTTTAGTCTTCTAAAATAGAGACTTCCCACATAATAATGACTCATGATTTTGTTTCATGAGACTAGACAGTCATTTTCTAGTTTTATATTATTATATCCGCACTACACACCATTTATATGATATATTTCAGGCTATATTTCAATGGTTTCTTAATCTTATAATTCGATATGATTTATGTTTCATGATTCAAAAATTAGTTTTAGCATTTCAAAATTTAAATTGAAATTTGATATTATCAGCAAGACCCAATATATAAATAGGGTGGGTATGCATATGGGATAAGTATTCAAGGGGGAAGACTATACTAACTACTTACTAGGAATTAAAGAACATTACACAAAAAATATATTTATTATATGTACTTCATGGAATACTATTCTGAATTCAGTAGAAACAAAAAAATCACTAGCTGACCCCTTAAGTGGCTTTAGTTGATGAATTTTGACTGACTTTTCAACAACCTATACAACTACTTGGACTCCTAGTTATGGGATTCGATTCCTTTCTAAGCTTAACTAATTTATAGAAAAGAAGATTCTCGACTAGCAAAATCCGAAAATATATGTTTCCCTTAAACAACAAGCAGTTAAGATTCAACAACAGAAACTTTGAACTCACATTTTACAAATAAAAATCAGGAAAGGTTTCCCATTTACAAAATTAGCTATTATCATGACCAACCAACAAGTGTAGCTCCTATTAAGTTCAAAAGGGAAACCATCAATTGAAAGGCAGAAATCATCTGCAATCAGATGAAATTTAATCCTTGTAAATATAAGCTAACCTGAAGGATTAACTTCTTGTCCAATAGGTACATCCAGATATGAACCAATAAGAAAAGTGCTGTCAGTACCAGGGGGGTTTGAAGTTGGCCCATCTCGCTCAAACTTCTCTTCCCAGTTAACAACCAAGGGCTTATCATCTGACTTGAGTTTAACTGGAGGAAGCCTGGGAAATTCTTCCTTCTCATTTTCAGGTGGAAGAGGAAATCTTAAGCTGCCAATCAACTTTTGTTCAGAACTGACAGGTGTCTTGGCCAAGTAAATAGACCTCCCTGATTCACCCACCTGCTCTTTTATGGATGTTCTGGCCTCACTAATTTCTACCCTTTTTTTCTCCTCTTTTTTGTCAGAATAAGTGGCACCATCGAAGTTTGAAGACACATCCCCTTTCGAGAGGGGGAAAACCGTCTTGACACAATTTTTGCAGGAATCTGAAGACGAATTCACGTTCTCATCCATTTTTGACCAGGGATTATCTGGAAAGTTCCCTTTAAGAGAAGAACTATTGAATTTAAGTTGCCGATCAAGCTCCATAGGTTCTTTGCTTTGCGCAAGGTCGTACTTAAGATCCACGGAGGTTTTACTACTACTTCCAGACCACAGAGATTTTTTTTCAGCAAGAGCAGCATTTTCCTCCCCAGACATTGAACTGGTATTGGCAACACTTAGATCCACAGCTTCATTAGTTTGACGTTTTGATCGTTCAGATACTGTGGCATTCAAGCTCAAAATAGTATTAGCCCTACTACCAGCATCGTTTTGGTAAGGCTCCACAGGAGCTTTCCCAGGGTTGAACTTCCAAGAGTATAAATCAAGCATCCCATCCTCTGAAGTCTTGGAGAAAATGAAGTTCTTATCACTAGTTCGAACCGTTTCATCCGATTTACTCCGTTCCACCAAAGTGGGAGCAGCAGTTTTCCATTTGCTTTCAGCGGCATTTCGACCATTCCCACACTCGATTTCCGTGACGATCAGTTCTTTAGAAACTTCAAGAGTGTCCACCTCTTGAAACTCAATCATAGGCTTCCCCTTATTACTTTGAGGCACATCACGTGAGGCCTTTTCTTCCAATGTGAGCTTCTGAAGGAAGCCATTCAAGTCAGGGCGATTATTTATCTCACTGCGGAGAGCTGCCTCGGCTCTCGTGAATCGGTTCCTCCGAAGAAACTCCAAAATCACATCAACTGAGCTTGTGTTAGAGTCCGCCATACTGAAGTAAAGCTCCTACGGCCACTAAAGAAAGAAATAATAACAGAGTTGAGATGGGAAAGGGCAAAAAGAACACGCGGCATTCCATATAAAGAATACTGAAAATGAGGAACTTTAGGTGAAGGGTGGAGCTTACCCGGCCTCAGGCAGAAGGAAGTGGCGCCATTGCCACTGGTAATGATGCAAGCAAAGCACTAACTAGCTGGAAAAATTAATGGTTGGAAAACCTAACCCAACCCAGGTTCGAAAATCCAATCACGATCGACGGGAGTAGAAGCAGAGCACTTAAGCCCAATGAATGTGGATAAAATTGGAATGCGGGTGGGACACCCAATGAATCAGGATCTGATTCTGAAGGAAGGGTTTTACCGTTCTTCTGGATTTCCAAGCACGAAGTTAGAACGGTAATAATAGAATGACAGAGAAGAAGAAGAAGAAGAAGAAGAAGAAGACGAAGAGAAGAAGAAGAAGATAACCTTGTGTGAAAGAGAATACTAGTAAGAAGAGAGGACGATAAAGAAGGTAGTTGGATTTAGCAGTGGGGTTCGTTTGGGTTCTCTTCCCTTCCACTTTGTGTACTTCCTGCTGCTCGCACACGGGCTCCGCTCCTGCTACGCTGTGCTGTGCTGTTCATTTTCTTCTCCCTAATCAATATATTCCTATTCTCTTTCTTTTCATTTTCTTAATTAATATTACATCACATCTCCTTAATCTTTCTTTCCCCTTCCTTTTACTCTCTCCTACTAACCACATTATCTTTCAAGAAAACAAATTGTCTTCTTATTTTTAACTAATTAAAATTAATAATTCTCTTAACTAATTTTAAATTATACTTTAATTCAATTTTTTAATATAAGATACACTCATACCCACATTCTCGATAAATGCTCCCAACCCAATAACCTAACCTCAAAACTCATCTTATATTTCAAAATACACACTAATCTCATGTCAACAACATTTTCTTTTTTACCTTAATCGATAAAAAATAAGTTAAGCATTAAATTAAAAAATATATTCACAAAGATTAATGATGCTTACCAATTAAGCGTTAATCTTAAGATGATATACGGTTTTCTAAGTAGACTGTCTATGGTTACTACAGGGAAAATAAAACTCTAAAAATACACTGTTTGTATTTTGTACTTTTAGTTGAACAAAATTAACTCGTTTATGTTGAAATTAATATATAAAAGATCTGTTGAATTGAATTATGTTTAAAAATCAATTTAATTCATAAAGAAATATTTTTTTTTATCTCTTTGTTTAAAAAATACTGGTAGAAAAGTTCCTCTCTTAACACATTCTTAATCATTAAGCTTTTAAGAGAAAAAAAACAAATCCCAAAAGGTAAGTTTGTTTCAGAGAGAACTTGTTGGTTATGCATCTAACTACTTGACGTTGCAATCATCCCAACAACACATCAAATTTATCAACTTCTTTCTTGATGCGTGTCTTAACAAGGCTAACTAAGTGTAAAGAATACTTGAGATTTTTGTGTACCGAAAAAAATGTTAAAAAATATACTTTAACGTTCTTAAGACACCTCTAATATAATTATTCAGATTAATGAAAGTGATTAGGCAAGTTGACTTTTTAAACTTGTAAAACAATGTTAACAATGTACTCAATTTATTTGTATTGATTGAGGAAATTAAATTTTGAAACAAATTGAAAGTTTGTTCGATGTCATTTTTCAAACAGATGGTGAGCATTTATGTCACTAGATTTCCGCAGTTAATTTTGAAGTAACAGGATAAAGTTCCAAATTTAATTTGTTTATTTCGCAGTTCTGATATTCATTGCACCAGTAAGGAATATCAATCATAAGAATACTTTCACAATTTGGTTATGCTAAAAAAAATTATCAGAACTTAAATAAAGCAGGTTGTAATGGACGTTTAAAATTTAAATTTAATGAGAACCTCAAATCCATTATTTTTCTTATTCAAAAATAGTAACACGTCCTCCTCTTCCCTACTTCAGCAAATTGACCCTTACAAACAACTTGTTCAGAATAATTGATAGAACAACACCAATTATTGGTCAATAGCATTATTAAATCACACAAAACACAGACAATTTCTGAATTAAACATATGATTCCATAGAGTATTAGCGTTTGGAGAAAAGAATGCAGATCAGTGCTCTGCAATTTCATTAGAACTGATAAACTCAACTGTGATATGATACAGGGCTTTAGCTATATAAAGTTAAAAGAAGGAAACAACATATTAAAAACAAAATAACTACCTAATCTGTTTAAAACAGAAAACGGAATTACAATAGTAACATAAAGTTAAACAAAATACTGATTTACAATACGTAATACCCCTCAAGTACCTAATGTTAACTTTATCCGAAATATCTTTTAATGACAAAATTATAAAAATGTCAATCGGACAAATGGAGATCGAAACACCAAATATTGGGCTTTGCAGCTAACATAGAAAATGTTAAAAAATAACTGGGAGTTGCTCCCTCCACCCCCACACATCTCTTCCTCCACCTCCCCTTTACTTTTTTGCCCCTTCCTCCACCTTTCTTTTACTATTTTGCCCCTCAGTAAAATTTTATTTTTAAAATTATTGTTTTTTAATTTTATTCATTTATAACATATTTCACTGATAACCTACGTAGTTCATTGTATGAGTAAAATATTTTTCTGCAAAGCTTGGTGATCGTGAAAAGAATTATCAAGCAATCTTCCTCTTGTTCTCGGTGCAATACGTGGTGCAGTGCGTTTATGGTGTAGTGTCCTTGTCGTGGTTCCTCTCCAGGTACGTAGTCATAATCCTTCCTATAATTCTAAACCCTAAACCCTTCCCATACTTCCAATAATCCTTTGAATATCCAAGCCTATAATCCTTACATGAGCCGCAAAACGTAGTAAAATAAAAACGAAACCTAAAAGGAACACTGCCTCTGGACGGATGACATCCTTCAACGGATGTCAACATTCGTTTAAGGAGAAACGGATGTCGACATCCGTTTTGCCTTAAACGGATGTTGACATCCGTTGAAGGATGTCATCCGTCCAGAGGCAGTGTTCCTTTTACGTTTCGTTTTTATTTTATTTGTTTATTTTATTTACAGTAATTTATATTTAAATTTATAATTTTAAATGTTATATATGGTAAGAAGAAAGAAATGGAGAAATAGAAGTGAAAGGTTGATGAGGCTTGAAGAGAAAATGATAAACGAAAATGGAGAAATGGAGAAGAAGCTTGACAGAAGAGAGAAAGGTAAACGGAAATGGAAGAGAGGAAGAGGTGTAGAGGGAAGTAAATCAGAAGTTTTAAATAAATTAAAATATTAAAATAATAAAAATAAAAAATTTTAACTTTTGAGGATATAATTGTCATTTTAGAAGGATATAATTGGCATTTTAGAAAATTGGGGAGGTGGAGGAAGAGACGTGTGGGGGTGGAGGGAGCAACTCCCAAAATAACTTGCTCATAAGGCTTTGTTTATTTTTTACCTTTTGTTGAAAAAATTGTTGTTTACTTGGAAGTTGGAATCTTCTTCAATTGTGTGTATAATTAATGATGAATCTCAATTTGGAATATTGGACCATTTTATTTCCTGGGAGAGACTTTCACTCTGATGGTTAATTAACCCATGTTGATGGAAGGGGTTGCCGGAAAGCTCATCATCTATGTTACGTGGAGAAAGATAATTCATTTTTAGAGAAGGAAAATGAGTGAACTTGTAGTAAACCTTCTTATTGATTCTAACATAAGATCTAATTGCTCAAATATATTGATCTATGTGGTTTTTTTATATATAAAAATATGTACATCTGCCTTTTAGATGGTGAGAATATGTAAATTTTAAAAAAATTAATAAGATAAAATTGTTTAAATCCTATATAATTTTATAGGAATAAGTCGTGTATCTTTAAACGATTTCTATTTTTCTATATCTGAAAAGTTGAAGTTGTGATCCTAAACGACTTTAACAAATTGTAATCAATTACTAGAAATCGTAATCAAATTGCTGAAATCGTTTTGGGATAAACGACTTTAAGGATGAAGTGTGTGGGATAGATGATTTCAAGAATGAAGTCAAGTAAAGTAAATAATTTCACTCTTAAAATCATCGATATAATTCATTATTATTTCTCGTAAGTTAAAGTTGTTTAAAGGGTGTATGACTTTAACTTTTCAAATATCACAAAAAAAAATGAAATTGTATAGAAATATTATTTGGTATGAAACAATGTAAAACTTACTCAACTTGTCCATTATAATTTTTTTAAGATTTATTTATTAAGACACAGATTTATCTATTTTCGTAAAACAACCACTCTCTCTTCATGTTTAAGAGATTATGTTAGAATGCCTTTTGATCCTTTTGGTAATGAAAGACTTTTGAACAATTCTTTTTGCATGTTCACATTTTTTGCTCTCTTCGCCATAAAGCGTCTAAGTTTAAGTGCTTTTGCTGCCCAAAAACTACTTGTGGAAAATGATTGATGATGCTGAGTATGCTACATAAAAAATATATTAAAATAATAGTAAACCTTCTTCTACCTATATAAATGTGTATTTTCTTTTGAGAAGATAGTGTAATACCTACTTATTAGATGATATAATTCATCTTACTCGTTAAACAAGCTTTGGAGGGTGTGTATAGCATAGGGGTGTTACACTTCCTTCCCAAGATAAAATACACTTCTCAAATGAATTTGTGTGCTATCTTGTAAAACAAACAACAAGGAGAAGCAAAGCATCAAAAACAGGATACAAGTACCTCAGCTATATATTCGAGTGGAAGACAAGGAATGGAGCATTCCTACTACAGATTTCATTGTATTAAGTGATGATTATGAACAAGAGACAAATGTTGGAGACATTTCTAGCGGAAAAAGGTGGAGGAGAATCCTCATATTTCTATTTCTTATTGTTGTTGGCGTTTCTGCACTCCATATTTTTAAAAAGTTTTAGTTTTTATATTTCTGAAAATGACATTCTTGAATAAATGTATTTCATAAATAATAAATTTTAGTCCTTTAGGGTGCACTCTTCAAATGTAATATATAAATTGTATGAATAGTTATAATTATTTATTATAAAAGGTAGAATCATTCAGAACATATTATCAAAGTAAGATGAAAAGAGTTAGATAAATTTAGTAAAATTATTTTAAAAAGTTAATATAGTAAATATAATGCAATTCAAATAATTTAAAACTAATAACAATTATAATTTGTTGTTTTAGTACTATCTCGGAAAACTTAAGCTACCAAAAAAATCATTCATTCTAATTGAAATTATAATTTTATTAGAAAAAAAATCATATATATAGTCGTTATAACTCATACAACTTTTTATAATACAAAATTTGAAATTACAAAGTAACACGACTTTTTATCTAAAACCAATAAGAGATATTTTTTATTTATTATATTAATACATCTCTCATCTGATAGCAAATATAAAGTGAAAAAGAAGATATTTTTCTTAATTTTTTACATGAGATTTTAATAAATAATCTAAAATGATGTATTATTTACTTAATTATAAAACATTTTTCTAATAATTATGTTTTTTATCTTAATATTAAAGATTTGGAGTCAAATACATAATTTAATGTATTGGTTCACATCTAATAACAAGTTGAGATTACATAGTCATTTTAATATGCATATTTTTTCTATTGAAAATAGAATTTGAAATCAAAATCATCCATGTTAAGTAAAATGGGACAATTTTGATCTTGATTATGATTTATTGATCCATTTCTAATAAGTTTTAACCAAGTAAACATCAATTTCACAGATAGAGTTATGTTTATACTCTTATAATTGACATACAAACTCTTATTTAAATGTAAAAAGACATTATTTGTATCATCTTATTTTTTTCATAGATTGGTAGGTAAAGTAATGGACTTCACAATACTTATTGAACTAATGAGGAGTCTTTTCTTTTAATCTTCTTTGGTAGTACACCATAACACGTGACAAAGATTGTTTTATTTGGAGATTCAATATGAGAACAAACACTTTAGTTTGAATTGTAGGGTATCTTATTCCGATATATGCTAATTATGTAGTGATAATGTTTTGGAAAGATTCAACGATGATTATAATTGATGAAGGGTATGATTACTAGAAATGAAAAATATGAGCGGGAGGAATAGGAATAAGAAAAATATAGCAATTTAGGGAGGAATTGTGCCCTAATTATTTTGTGTGAATGGGCGAGGGAAACACAGACTAAACAAATTGATTGGTTTAATCGAATCGAATGATGGCAACTGTGTCCATGGGAATGGGAATGGGAATGAGAACACTCTCTTACCCACTTCCACTGTTTTCTTCTGCGCCAATTCTCAATCCCTTCCCTTTTCCTCGTAGAACCTTTTCCGTTCTTCAAGCTGCAAGTGTAAATGCGAATGCAAATGCAGATGCAAATTCCCCCTATCACCGTGCCCATGACTTCGATCCAGAGCTGCGATCGGTGCTTGAGCTTGCCACCGATACCGAATTGTCAGAGATTGAAAATATCCTTTTCGGTCCAAGGTCACACTGTAACTCACTACTTTCTTTCGTGCAGTTCAATTCAGTTCTTCTTTCAAGCTCTCTCACAATCCCTTTCCTATCTCACAGTTACTTCAGTCCTTTGCTCAAATCAATCCCATTCTCAAACACAGCCCAGCTCCAGCGTTCCATGATTGGAGTCGATCTGAGCATGCGTCTTCAATTTATAGAAGCTCTCGAGTCCCGATTCTTCTTCCTTGCTGCCGATGCCCGCTCTACATTAAGGTTCTTTTTCATCTTCCACTCTCTCACCCTTTCGCCACATATCTAACTGGCTCTTTCCTCTTCCAGGGGTTGGAGGCCATCTTATAGAAATGTTTTGCTTCACATAAGGACGAAATTTGATATTCCTTGCTCAACTCGATTGTCAACACACGACCTTGAACTAGAAATTTTTCTCCACCTTTTGCACTCCAACTCTACGTAAGTCAACTGACCTCCTTTCTTCCTAGTCTCTCTCTCATCACCTCTAAAGCTTTTATAGTCTTGTAGTGAAGAACCAGGAAACTACCCTGCCTTCTTCGACGAAAGTGCTGCATCTGAAGGTCAGGGCACTCTGCAGCATGGACTCAGTTCATGGAAACTGCACTCCAAAGTTGGTGCCCAAGATATTCGATCAATTCTTCTGAAGGTTGTATAATCTGTTGCTCAACTGATTCACTTCACATGCCGCTTCTTTTAATATCGTCTTAAACTTTGAGTGATTGGTCTTTTCCATTTTTATTCCTCTTCTTTTGAAGGGAGGTGGTGTTTTCACGCTGTCCAAGATATACCAATTGGTAAGAGGATGATGTCTGTGTTTTATTTATTCTCTCTTTAATGTGTTTCCAAAAGAAAGCATTTTGGGCCTCTTCCTCAAGTCATGACTAGATGCTGACTTGTAGTTAGCGAGGAAATTATCTGGGAAAGTTCTTGTAGAAGCTGCCAACTACCAGGTTAAGAAAGAGTTGGTGAAGAAGGTATAACTGGTGAGATTTCTGGTGCGTTGGTATTTCCAAACAATAACTCCAACATCCATTTTGCACTTTATGATTTACAGGGTGGGCAGTTAGCTGTGATTAATCTAGAATCCAGAGCAGCCTTGCTTGCAGCAAAACAGGTGCCTGAAAAGAGAGTTTGATATGCTTCTATTGTTATGCAATTTTTATTTTAATGGTATAAATTTTCAAGTTTATGTCCATATAGGTATATAGAGTGACGTTTTGAAGCTTCAATGTATCATGTCATAACCAAGAGTTTGGAATGTGAACATCTCATGCATCAGTTAAATAATTAAATATGAAATAAGTATAAATTTGATTCCCCGTCATCTGTATAACTTTATGCACTGTCAGTTAATGAAATGATGTCATACCATTTGAGGAACCAAAGCATTTTTTGTTGTAACAGTTTGACTGGCTTTCTAATATGTGGGGCACTGATTCACTCTTGTATTAACGTTTGCAATTGGACCAAAATTAAATTTCATATGTATTTCTTCCACTTTACTTAGACATTTATGAATCAACCTAAGCCTAATATTAGTTTTGATAATTTAGTTCTATTGCAAGAAAATTTAATATCAAGATACAATAGTGATTTCTTGTTAGTTACGTCAGCAGAGTTAGTTATTTTCTTTGTTTCATATGTCTATTGTTTTTTCTTTTTCTTGCTAAAACAAACTAATGTTTCTGTTTATGTTGATTTTATAACATGTTTCTCAACTGATGTTAGATTTATTCCAGGGTTTTCTCGGTGCTGCATCTAGGTACTTGGGCTTTAGAAGCATGCTCACATTACTTGGACCTGTGTATGTCATGCACCTGTTCTTGTTTTATGATTTCAACAATTTTTATCTGCTTTTTATTTTCATAATAATACCATTTCTTTTTCTTTGCTTCTGTTTCATGTTTATAGGAAATACTAAATAATATTTAAACGAGTCCTCTCCTTATTGATATTAAAAAATTCAGATTATAATGAACCTTTCAGGTCTTCACAAAGGGTTTTCCTTTTCATACAAGCTTTATAGTTCTATTTAGTTGAACCCCTCGCATCTTATTCCCCCTATCTAAAGAACAACGCTAACTATGCCCTCTTTAGTACTTACTATCGGGTGATTTTTACGAGGGACCCAATAGATAGGGATTCTGACCACATAGTTTAGTGGGTCCTACATAAATTTCACATAATAGAAAAGAGTGTCACACATTGTGTTCCTGGCATTTCGCTTAATCTAACAATTCCCCTCTAATTATCCAATTGTCTGTCTGTTTTAAATGTCCCTATTTCCCTTATAATTAAGGAAATTAACAATACACTCGTTGTTGGATGATTTTCACGAGGGACCCAATATATACAGAGTGATGCCCACTTCGTTTAGAAGATCATAAAATAATTTCACATAATAGCAAAGAGTGTGCTACCTATTTTCTTCCTAGCATTTCTTTTAATATAACAATTCCCATCTAATTAACTGCCTACTTGTTCTGACTGTGCTTAATTCCCTTCCAAACATGGTGAAGACAGCAAATGCACCAATCTGCTTCATAATTTTTCAAATGGCAAAATTTGTTTGTCCATGACTTCAGCTTGGCCTATTGGTTTAAAAGACCTTAGTTGGTAGATTTGCACTGCCTTGTGTAAACCCAAATATTGGGACAATGATGGGCATGATCCATTCGATAAGAACATTGCTCAATGTTTGGATTTCCATTACCTTGTTCCATGATTCTGTTTTCTTTCTGATTTGGGTACGCTACGAGGCACAATTAGCGAGTATTTCTGTACATTTTATTTGGCTTGTGGAACAGGATTTGGGGAACATTTTTGGCCGATGTTGTCATTCAGATGCTTGGAACAGATTATGCTAGAATCTTACGAACAATTTATGCTTTGGCTCAGGTAAGATATATGTCCTATTCTTCTTCCGTTTTAAGCTTGGCCCGATTAACTTTATGCTATGCCTATTTGGTTATTTTATTTAAGAGCACTTGTGATCTTTAATTTATATACATATTTTTTTAAATTACCGCTAAAAATTAGATTATTGCTGGTTTTTGGTTCAAAAGACGGCATTGACAATCTGGCATAACTATCCATTCCATTTGTAGAGCCAGTGTCTGTCATCCATGGATGCTCTATTGTGTTTTAGTTTTAATTGAAGAAAATGTGCGCCTTTTGAATTTCAAATTTTTCTGTAGAAATATATAGGCGATACTGAGTTTATGTGAAAGAATTATTATTACTATACTAACTGGTTTTCTTATTTCCACTCTGCTTTTGCTTCAGATACGAGCCATCCGCACATATCGGTTGCCTTCTGACGTTACCGATGAATAATAGCTAAGGACTTTCCTTTCACGGATTTATTTTAGTACTCCTTTTTTTAGATCACGTTGAAGCGGTCGGAGGAACTACATGTTTAGCGCAATACAACCTCCACTTTTCAAAAGTTGTAAATAACTGGTATTAGTATTTGTGCATAAATAGTTGAGAGGGACTAATCGATTTTGTTCTGCGTGGTGCTACTTTCTTTTTCTGCTTGAATAAAAACTTCAGTTTATGAAATCATATAGTATAAAGATACGAGCCCGAAGATTTGAAAACCAAACTGTTTGCTTCCGTAACTCTGCACTGCAATTGGCATCTTGTTCCGGTGCTGACTCCAAAGTGACTGGAAAAAGTATGCACACGAGCGTTTTCTTTTAGTAAATAATAACAATTTATGTAAAATACAAAAAATATTTATGTGGATTAGGTAGACAATATATAAAGGTATTGATTGATACAAGAGCAGTTTCTTCCTGCACATCTATATCTTTCTGCTTGTAACAAAGATATTGATGTACTAAAGAGTGTATCGTTAGCATTGTTCTTTAGATAGGAGAATAAGAACGAAAGGGTTCAACTAAATGGAATTAGAAAGCTTGTATGAAAAAGAAAAACCTTTTGTGAAGGCATGAAAGGTTCATTATAATCTTAATTTAATATCAATAAAGAGAGAACTCGTTTAAATATTATTTAGTATTTCATATAAACACATTTTCATCATATAAAGCCTTTAAATGATGTTTGTGAACATTTAAGTTCCTACCATGATCCTAAAAACTAATTTTCCTCGGCAATTTTAAGAGTGTAATTTAAAGGCTTTTTTTTAGTACTGACCTTTATTTTCTTTTAATTTAACTGTGCAAACAAAACTCATATTTAAGAGTAATCTGTCCTGCCTTAAAGAAGAGCAAATATCAAATTACTTTCAAAATGATTTTACAATGTTATTTCTTACTATAATCATTATTTTAATATAACACATTATTTTAAGCAGCTATTAATCTTTGACCATCAAATTAAAAGAAAATGAAGTATGAGATGTGTTTAAAATAAGTAGACGCCTCTCCATCCAATCTTTATTTTCTTTTTATCTAACAATTACAGTGAAAACTCATCTTTGATCATTAGATTAAAAACAGTGGAAGATGGGAATTAGAAATAACTCTTTTAAAACTACTATTGATATGACTATATTTTCTCAAAAAGGAAGAGAGAAGAGTTAAAAGATTGTAACGCAACGACAGACGAATAAGAACAAACAAGTGAAAGCAGAGGTGGAGAACCGCAGGAGCATGGAAACCCTATTGTTTTAGTGCTACAACACGCTGACCAAAGAGGTTGGATAAAGGCTTAAAAGAGATTATGTTACATGTTGTCACTGTTTCAAAAGTAAGTTTTTCAATTATTTAAATATATCAGCTAGATTTTGACTAATATAATTTTATTTTGGCCACAAAAATAATATTAGTTTACCCTACCTATATTTGAATTAGTATTTTTCATATATGCTTAATTAAAATGATTTTAACTTGACCCATCTTCATTTATACTATATTTGGATTAAATAATAAAAGTGTAATAAAAAGAGCATAACGAGAAGCAAAAGAAAAAAAAACGAGAAAATAAATAAATAAAATTTACGTGTTAAACTTTCTTTGTTTGAACTATTTCTAATATTCTAATTAAACTATTTCTAAATGAAACCTCACTAAATTGTGTGAACTACCTTAATATCAATCATGTATGTCTTTAACTTAATTTTAAACAAAAATGTATCGAATTTAGTCTCTAAAATAAGATATAAAATCTTCGAGAACTGAGTTGTTACTTTGTAGATATTTTATATTATTAAATAATAATCGAATTAATATATCTTTTTGAGAGTAAGAGTATTATCTCTTATCAAATGTATAGTTGGAAGGATAAATTTAGTTTAATCCTTGCAAAAGTAATCTTATATGATTAGTTGTTTCTGTTAATCAATAATAGGAAGACTTGGTGAATCGGTTTTCAGTTGGGTGATTATGATCTAAACTAAAATTGTGTGATTATGGTGATGGTTTTAAAGACACACAAAGACGATGTTAGCGTAAGACGAGATGAAAATAACTTGAGTTTACCCTTTTTCTAGAAGATCTTAGCCTAATCTAAAAGAGTATTAAATTTGAGGGATAGAAAATAGTTTGATGGATGGAATAATAGGAAAATGATTTTGCGTATAGGAGTGTTTCCTTGGGTGAGAAGTTACTGTCATATATATATTTCTCTTATATTTGATGATATACACATTAAATATTGTAATATTATTAAGAGCGTAAGAGGAATGGAATATTTGCATTGCATCATAAGAAGTAAGATTCAAGATTTCCATAATGGGAGAGAGAGTGTATTTTGTTATGTCTGCATGGTACAATACAGGCCTACAAATACAAACAAATACATAAAGGACAAATAAGCATCGCCGAATAGTGAATGGGCCCCACTTACACCCTTCATCAATCAAATTATTAAACACATACAGCTACCATTATTCACCATTTACGTAACAATTCAAATCCCATCTTATTCATCATTTCAAATACTATAATTAAATAATTTTCTCAATCTACTTTTTCTTAATATCATATATTTTTACTGTAACTTTTATTCTTTTTAAGAAAATTATTTAATTATAGTATTTAAAATCTTAAATGGAAAGATACGAGAATACAACAGATGTACTTATTTCCTGATAAAGATACGAGTGTGAGTATCTAAATGGAAGTAAATAGATAATTTGTGTCTGATAATGTGACGTAATCGTATTAGTATAGGATAGCTATTCCTTTAACGTATTCCTATGTCAAACAAATGTATCGTGTTCCTCTCTCTAACATATTTTTAACATGAATCAAATTAGATATATACATTATAGTTTTATATATATATTCCTCTTATATGTGACTGAAATTAATAACTAATATAATAGTATTTAAATAATTAATTTAATTCTAATTTTCTTGGTTCCAAAATGTTAAACAATTTGAATCCAAGGCTTAATTATGAAAAACAGATATAAATTGATTAATTTATTATTGATTTTCAGAACTTTTTAATGGGTTCGTTAGTGAACGCCACTAATCATTCTCGATGTTTCCAAAATTTGAATGTAGGCACTTGTAAAAGAAAGTTAGTTCATGATCTTCTTTGAAATTAAAAAGCTAATCACATAGCCTTCATGTTAATTTCACGTTAAACATGTAAAACGAAAGCCATTAAAATGGATTCAATCCTTGAAGTTCACATTGTCATCTTCCTCATTTATTAATTCAAAATCAATAGTTAAAATCATGACAATAAATATATTATATATCACGATATCTTAGAGGTGGAAAAACATGGTTTACAAATTCACACAAACAAACTCAATGAGAAATTTGAAAAGGAATTTTAATATCTATAAAATAAAATAAAATCGAAGTGTTTATGCATGAATCTTGGTTCAGTATTTGTGGATATACTCTTTCTTTTTCTTCTTTTCAGGCAGAAAGCTTAAAGATTTGGGTGGTAAAGCTGATATTTGCCCGACCTGCATAAATTACCATAGATTCTGGTGAGAAAAACAGTAGTGGGTCTCTTGTTGAAGTCGAGGCAAAATGATGATTAATGCAGCACAGTATAGGTGTTGGGGGCCTATGAACAATATTGTGAAGATTACGAAGCTCACGTACAAAAGACAATGTTGGCAGTTTTTACTTGCAACTGTTAACTAAGGTGATGCCCCTGGTTTACCAAAAAGCAAAAACACGTTGGACAGAAAAAAGATGATGACTTGAATGCCCTTGAGGGTGACTTCACATCCTCATTATCGCTTTTGAAAAAGGTGCCTGCTGAAGTGAAATTAATTAGAAATGGTGTGTGTGGGTACAATGGTCTATAAACATGTATCTGCCCTCTCTCTTATGAGTTTCTAACTAGTTCTAAGACACAGAAGAAATAAGAAGGCTAAGTAGTGCGTGAGAATGAGATGGATGTTGAGGGGAGTGTGACAAAAATAGGAAGCTTACGTGTGTATTTGGGGGCTTCGCCTCTCTATTTATGCATGCAAACCAAAGCAACCAAAATTTTACTGTGTGTTTGTGGGGATGTTTTTCTTCTGGACCCATTTCTCTCTCTCTTTATCTGTCTCTTTTTCAAACTTTATTAGCTATCCCTGTTCAATATACGAGCAAGAGAGAAACCCAGAGATAGAGAGAGAAAGCTGTTGGAAAAAGCTCAAAGTTTAAAAGCAAGTTAAAAGAAAGCTGAGTCTGGTAACCGAAAGAGGAAAAAATAAATAAAGCTTTTCCCTTCCTCTTTTCTCTTAGCTTCTTCATCACCTTCTCTCTTATTCCTTAACCTCTCCTTCTCTTAATTCTATTTTCCTATTATCATACAAATGGCCTCCCTTGTAAGGATTGACACGTTGCTCAAAACCTCATCTCCCTCCTCTCTTCCCACTTCCCAGCCCTTTTCCTTTGCCCAGAATGCTACCACTCCCACTAATAAAAGAAAGAGAAGGCCTGCAGGAACACCAGGTGCACGATTACTTCTAACTTCTATAACTTCTAATCTAATCTCCTTTTTTTTCTTAATTAGATTCTTTTACTGATTGTTATTTACTCCCATCACATGAATCTATTCCTATTCTCCAAGAGTAATTAAAGTTATGTTTAATGATGGGAAAATTCATTAATTCATTCGTTTGATGATGGGTTCGGGTGAATTAAACTCAACACAGATCCAGATGCAGAAGTCGTGTCCCTCTCACCCAAGACCTTGCTTGAATCAGATCGTTTCGTCTGTGAGATCTGCAACCAGGGATTCCAGCGGGACCAGAACCTTCAGATGCACCGGCGCCGCCACAAGGTGCCCTGGAAGCTCTTGAAGAGGGAGACGCCACTGGTGAAGAAGCGAGTCTTCGTTTGCCCGGAGCCTACTTGCTTGCACCATGACCCTTGCCACGCTCTGGGTGATCTTGTCGGCATAAAGAAGCACTTCAGAAGAAAACACAGCAGTCACAAGCAATGGGTCTGCGAGAGATGCTCCAAAGGCTACGCAGTGCAGTCTGATTACAAAGCTCATCTTAAAACGTGTGGCACCCGAGGCCACTCTTGCGATTGTGGCCGCGTTTTCTCAAGGTATATCCATCTACACAACAACGCCACCTTTTTCTTTCCCTCCTCATCCAAATCTTCCATTAACTTAATACACATCTCTATCCTCCTCTTATATTTTATTCGCCTTTTGACTTTATCAAAAGGCCAGATGTATTTTTTGGAATCGAAATAAAGCCATCTATGGGGGAAGCAAAAGAGAATCATAAATATATAAATAAATTAACGTTTACTAGTATTTGACTGATGGAACCTTAAACAAGTCTTCAACCTAGCTGTTTCTTGACAGCTGGGAACACACGGTTCCCAAAGCTCACAGATATATATTTTCATCAACACCTTCCGCCATTCCTTTTTACGCACCTTCTCTCATTAAACCTTTGCGACATTGTACTGTATTTCTTCAAGAACCTTGTATATTGAATACCAGCTGAGAACAAGCTGCCTCAAAATGACATCAGTTTGTTGTCTTTTTTTAGTGGAAACTGAAACATCTCCCCCACCTCTTGACTTCTTTTCCAAGAACCTTTATATGAACAACTTTTTTTCGATTCTTTTTATTACTTTTGCAAGGAAGGATCTCATGAGCTTTTCAAAAGGTACGGAGTGATTCTTTGTGACCTCTCAATATTGTTTGTAGGGTGGAGAGCTTTATTGAACACCAAGACGCGTGCAACGTGGGGCGGTTGCGGTCAGAAACGCAGGCAGTGCAAGCTGCTGCATGCTTGTCTCGAACAGCTTCAAGCCCTTCTAGCGAAAACAATTTCAGCACAGGTGCTCCTTTGCAAATCGGTGTAATAATTCGGAAGCTCCCGGAAACAGTAGTAGAACCGGCCTTATTCAGCAACACTACCACGACACAAACCAACAACGACAACAAAGTGAACAAGCTCCAGCCCAACCTTGAGCTTCAGCTCTCTACAGCCCCTCCTATTGAAATGATCGGGGCTGCGTCAGGCACTGGCAATAAGAGAGAGGGAAACCCCTCTGCACAGTTGCAGTTATCGATAGGGTCATTGGAAAAAGGGTGCATGAGGGAGAAGTCATTGGGAGGAAGGTTTGAAGATGAGGCACGTGAGCAGCTGAGGATAGCGGTGGCGGAAAAAGCGTATGCGGAAGAGGCAAGGAAGCAAGCCAAGAGGCAGATGGAGCAGGCGGAACTGGAGTTCACTAATGCCAAAAGGATAAGACAACAAGCGCTAGCGGAACTGGACAAAGCCTGCGCCTTGAAGGACCACGCAATCAAACAGATCCATTCAACTATGCTTCAGATCACCTGCCTTGCTTGCAAGCACCATTTCCAGTCGCCAACCGTAACGTGTACTGCTCCTTCCGACCAGACTTCTTTCGTCTTCAGTTACATAACAACAGACACTGCCCAAGTTGGAAAGCATCGTGTCAAACCCATTAACTCATAGACATCATCTCCTCTCTCTCTCTCTCCTTCTACATTTTTCATACCCATCTTATTTTTTCTTTGCCTTTCGTTATTGTCATATCATCATGTTGTTTTTCCTACCTTAATTAATATCCTTTGTGAGGCAAGTGCTACGGTTATGTACGTGGGATTAATAGTCAGCGAGGTGGTGGAAAAACGTATGTTCTTAGTAATGTAAATTATTCGCATTTTGTGCCATTTTATCAGTGCAGTGATTAAAAGTGGTATAAATACAGATATATTATATGATGAGTAATATGGTTAACCGTTGGGTTCTTTAATTAATTAGTAGCAACTAGTTATATGATCTTGAAGCGGTATATATATATATATATATAATATCGTGGAGGGTGTGATGATGTGGCGGTATATGTACTTGTACATATGTGTGTGTGTATATATATATATATATATATATATATATGTAGTGATTTCATTCTCGTTAGGTTTTTCTCTCGTGCATTGCAATGAATGAGAGTCAGAGAAGCACTGAATTCCCCACCCTTTAGTTTTGGTTGTTTTGGATTATGTGTTTGGACTATGTGTAGATCTTTGTTGGTGGTGTAGGGCAGAAAGCGGAGTCCTTAACAAGCATTAAAGGATTGTACTGAGGAAAATAAAGTTAGAAAAAGGAAATTCAAAAAGGAAATGAATACACACTGCAGAAATACACTGGTGAGAGAGGAAGAGAGAGAAAAGGGAATCCAGATAGTGTAGTCCTTCCTTTGGACTGCTATTCTGGCGACTTATAAATGTGAATAAAAAGCAGCATGTTTTTCAGTGCCACTGTGTGAGGGCTTAATGACAGTCGCAGACTCAGTCGTCCCTGTCAACTCTCTCAAACCATTCAGACACAAACAAACTCTATTCATGATGACCACCTTAACGTCTCTTGCATCTGAATCAGGGCCATGACAGTAGTGGGGCGCAGAGAGAAGCAGCATCTTTCCAAATATGCAGAGACCATTCTAAGCTTTTGGGGTTACAAACCAATTACTTGTGATGTAAAAATCCATTTTTATTATTATCATTATGTTCTTCTTTCTTCTGTGGTCCTCTTTCATCGCGAGAACCAATACAAAAAGCCGTAGAAAGGCCAAAGATACGAGCAGCTTAAAGTGCCGTATTTCTTTTGTTTCCTCAGCTGCTATAGCTTTTTATCTTGGACCATGTGCTTCTTCTCTCTCGTCTATGCATCGTTGTAATTGCTTGGCTCAGTTTCAGTTTCCTCTCCACTTTTTTACCTGACGCACAAACATTGCATTTCCTCTATATAATTATTACCAACCGGTGAGCTTGCACTGTCAATTGACTCGGCCTTTTTCCCATTCTATAACTATAACCAGCTGCTTTCTTTCTTCACATTAACTCACTGCTTCACTTCAGTCCCATTTCACAACCCTTTTCATCATCTATAAATTCACAAAAACGGTAAACCATCATGCTAACTATATCTTGCGTCTCCATTATGCCACACCAATTTCCTGCATATCTTCACAATCAAATATGACTTGTTATTGGGACCAAACCTTTCTTTCACTGTGTCGAAAATGAAATCTTTTAGGATTTGTGTTCGATGTCAGCATCAAATTGAGGTACCAACACCCCGTGATTTTCTATTACTAGAGGAATTCTGCATACTTACGCAGTAGTCATAATGATAATAACTACTATCGTTTAAATTTGTGAGTCGTATTAGATTTTTTTTTGGTTGAATGGGGTCTATATTTATATATATAGACACGCATACAATGATGAAACACTTCCATAAATAGAGGAAGGTACAGTCAGCCAAAACACCAAACTTAATTATAAATGTACCCCAATTGTTATTTGAATTATGTACCTGTATATGACAGTTGTGTTTTCTTTAAAAATAACTTTTTGCATAATCATAGTCTATCATTCGTTTATGTTAACATAGATAGTATACTATAGGTTTTGATATATCTGAAATGCAGTGAGACATCTATATATGATATATTGCCAAAACTAGTAACATGGATAATATTCTACAGGTCGTCCTTCTAAATACAATCCAATCTAATACAACTTTTTCTCGTGCGTATAATATTCCCATGCTACCTTTTGATCAAAATATTATCTGGTTATTCATTTAACAACTTTGTTCAGCAAACTGTTGCAATGCACACCGCAGTTGTAGACTCAGAAAGATAAATGGCGCCACTGCATCATGTTTCTTTTGTGTTACTTGGTATATATTACTGCCAGCTTAAATTAGGTTTTAGAAAATATTAATAGATATGTGCAATTCAAGTAGATATATGTATAGGAGTGGGAGTAGTTACAGTAGGGTTCATTACAGCCTACTAATCCTTTAGATAGTTATTATCAAAAGAAACTGTCCAAAACATAAAGATACAAAAGAAGAAATCCACTGAAGCATGATTGAGTGCTACACGTTCAAACCAAGTTCAAAAAAGCCTTGTATTTTTTTTTCAATTATATCTGCTTTATTTTTCAACACATCAATAATTATTCATTGATCATTCAAAGAAAGTTACCAAATCATAAAAAGAAAAGTTGTGAGAAATTTTGGCACAAGTAGTCAGGTGGAATTTTGCAGAAGGATTTGTTCTGTTTGAAAAGGTCTTTGGTATTATTGACCTTATACGATAAAACTTTAGTGAAGAAGATCAATAATGGGCAATTAACATGACCTTAGCATAGATAATGAAAGGGAAAAGAAGGAAGATAGATGAAAAAAAGAAGAAGAAAAAGACCTTTCCATAGATAAAGCTTTGGTGCTCCGATACTGTCCTGGCATCACATTGACATGGGCCGTAAAAGAAGGATATCCGATCAAATTTGGAGTTGAAAGAGGGAAAGTGAAATGGATAAACAAGACTTAAATGTGAAGTTATGAAGTTTAAATGACAGGGAAAATCAATACAAATCACGAGGAGATAATTATTTACTAGTATGTTCTAGGTACAAATAATGAGAGCAGTTATTATGGGATCACAAACTGTGCCTGTATTTATGTGTGTCTTAAACTTAATAACTATAAATTTTCACTTTCATTTTTCATCTCCACCAGTTTTTCTCTCCCAAAACTACTATCTGTTATGTTATCACATCTACTTCTGCTTCTGCTTCTTCTCATTCATAGTATCAAAAGATCACTTCTTTAAATGTCAATTGTTTTTTCATCTTTCAATTTAGAACAAATTAACCCTAAGTATATAAGATTTATATCCTTACCAAGAATCACAACCCTAGCACCTCTCAGTTGTAGAACTTGAGAAATTATTCATCCACTATATATTTACGTTTTTTTTATCAGTTTAATTATTTATAGATATTTTTGCTTAATTTATGAAAATATTTAAAGCATTTTTTATATTTTTTGGTTAAAAATGTTTATGAAATAAGAGGCTATGAGTGAGTGATATGGCTGGATTTGAGGAGTCTCATTCATTGCTTGGAGTTGAGTGGATAAGATAAGGAGGATATGTAGTAATTTTAAGTATAAAGATTTCACTGTGTGAACTAAAGAAACCATGTTCTGCTACAGTTTAACAGTGCATCTGAACTGAACCATGCTTAAGAAGTGTTAAACTGGCCCTTACATGTCAAGCATCAATGCAATGAAGAAGAATATCCACTGATCAATCAGTGGGATAAAAATTCAGAAAAAAGAAAAATGAGAAAGGCATATAGATTTGTAGTTGTTTATTTACTGGTAGTTTTTCTAGAATCATGACTTTCACGAACATGCAAGAGATGAAAAGGAATTGGCACATGGACTTACGAAATCTAATTAAAGTTATTACATGGAAAGAAAGAGTATGAGACAATTGTGGGAAATCAAAACGAAACACCAATTACCATATTCGAATTAGGTCTTCCATCGATTCTTAAATCTCTCTATAGATCTCTCAAAAGACCCCACAAGTGCTATTAGTGGTGAAAACACACACAGACACAAAAGCAACTGATTTTAATAACAACCACCAAAGCAATTGAGCCTTAATTATTGCTTAAAAACTAATCTCCCATAATAGATAAAGGTACACAGGATACTAAAAAAGTGCAGTCAAATTAAGAACATGAAAAGAATATATGCAAGTGTGTCATCAATAACAATAACAAGATTATGTTGTTGATGATCAAAATTGGAAGGAAAGGCTAGAGCTAACATTTGATATGAGGAAAAGGGTCTATAGATGAAAAGACAAAAAAGAAGGAATAAGATAAAAAAAACTTACACTTGCTTGATGTTAATGGGATATAAAAAGGGTACGTAACGCTCCCATAATGGAGCCCACATGACGATAAAAACTAACAAAAATAACACATTCTCTTTAAAAAATATTTTAGAAAAATTCACTACGGTAAATGAGAATAAAATCACGCAGGTAAACACATTATATATATCTAGAAAAGTTGCTTCAAGTTTGAGCATTAGGCTTTTAATGTGTAAGTTACCCTTCAAATATTGTCCCAAAACTTTTCTAAAGATATACTTGTATATCATTCTACCATTCAGAATGAATCACTGTTTCACTTAGCAGAAGCATTAGACGTTGTAGAAGTTGAAGAAGCATATATCACGTGGTTCACAAACTATATATATTGAATCTAAAATCGTAGAAACTATTTAGTTGTGGGTCACAATCAATACACAATAATTAATATATCTTCTCCATGCTTTCTTTTCAAGTAACACAGTGCAAAGAGAAACATCCCAATCATAACTCTGAGTAAGAGAAGAAGGTTTTAGTAGAAAAAAAGAAAGACAACGATTCTATTAAGTGGAAAACCAACAACCTTAATTGCAAACTAACGAAGTTGTATAATATATGCATATTTAGATGGAGAAATGGAGAGGAAAAAATGAGGAAGAAGAGAAGAGAAGATAATGGGCTTGCAGAGGAAAAGGTCAAAGAGGAATCGAGAGTGAAATGATGATGGTGAAGTGGACCTAGATATTGAAGTGGGTTTCCGTATAGTGAGTGAAATGGAAGAAGGCCTGCATTTAATGCAGAATTCTCTGGGTTGATGAGGAAACAAAAGAGTGGTCCAAGCCAATAATAATCACAAAATTTTGTTATCTTCAGCTGGGAATCTTCTTATGTTTTAACAGATGAGATTGAGATTGAAGCAGCAACAGGGTCCACTTTCTTATCAGATTGCTTCTCACTCACTTTTCCTTTTCCCAGTTACTAGTTACTAATTACCATACCAACCAAACCCCCCCCTCTCTCTCTCTCTCATCTTTCTTTTCAACACATCTTTTATAAAGAAAATAATATTTTGATAACATCAAATTTTACATTCATATCTTTTTTTTTAATTTTCTTTTTTAAAAATATAAAAATTTACTTTTTTTAATAATCATGTTATCTTTATAACATAACGTCTGTTAAATAAATGTAAAATGTGTCACCTTATTGTTACTTTTTTGTAAAACTCACAAATGTAACATATTGTATACTCTATCTTACAAACACACAAATTTTTTATACTTATTTGACATTTTCATTGTAATATTTTAGTCTCTTTATTTTTCTTTCTAAAAGTACAAAATTTACATTTTTATAATATTTTATCTTTATAATATGTATAAAATGAATATAAATGTGTATAATCATATGATTCCTCGTTCATAAATCAACAAATTAATATAACTAAATTCTTTAACTTTTATATATATGTGATAATTCGTTTTATAGGCCGTAAGGTAAAAATTTTCACTTTTTTTATATTGAATTTGTTTGTAAGTGTTTGTATGTATATCAATGTACATAATTGAGTAATGGTATCATAACACATTTTTACATTCATTTTATACTGTATCACGGTAAAATAGTCATAAAATGTAAACTTTTATATTTTATAAAAAAAAAGAAAATAAAAAGTAAGAAAGGATAATATCAAATAGATGTAAAAAACTTATGTTTGTCAAAATATATTTTTTATATATAATTAAGAGTTTTTAACTTGGCTGACAATAGATTAAAACTCGTGAAGTTAATGTAATATAAACGTAGTATGATACATTTATTCTTAAGCTTTTAAATTAGTTGACAAGAGATTAAAACTCGTGAAGTTAATGTAATATAAACGTTAAGTAGTATGATACATTTATTCTTAAGTTTTTAAATTAGTTGACAAGAGATTAAAACTCGTGAATTCATTAGAATAGGCATTGATATATAGCACGCTGGTTTATCTTTAATCAGAGTTAAATTAATTATGTAACATTCTTATGTGTGTTCTAGTTTTGAAATATTTTGTTAGTTGTTTTTTTTTAAATATTATAACTTTCTTTTTAGTTTATACACAATTTCAAATTGATTAAGATGATATTAACGTTCATGATTTAATTAAAAGAATTTAAGGTATCTATAGTGTAGGAGTCCTTTTATGACTTATTAACTTAATTTATATGGTTCAACAAATTTTCTTATCGTATAATTGAATTTAGAATGATAATCAGGCGTTCCTTACTATACGTTTTTTTTAAACCCCAACTTTCACGACTTTTTTTATGCTTTTGATTTATTTTTGTCACATCAATTTCATTCGCACTAATTTCTTATTAGATTAAGATAGTTACACTATCATTCTTTTATACTTTCTTATAACAATTACAAATATTATTATTTTGTTTTAAATTTTATTAATTAAATATAATATTTTATTAAATGAGTTGTAAAATACAGGTAAAAGAACAAATAGATATCAAGATGGTTCTTAAATTTCTTATAGGAATTTACTTCCTGTACAATCCTTTCTTCTTACTGCACACACAAATTAAATATTACCAACTTTACGCCTCAAGGTCAAACCCTTCGATATCTGTTCCTCTCATTATAGAGGTAAAATGGTCTTTTCAATTGACCAATGGAGGTGCAGGAAGAATTTATGATGAATGATGAGGGCCCAGGAAGAATCGGAGGGCTCAAAGGTACGAATAGGGCTTCCTACAATTCTCCAATGAGAGGATGACATTTAGGATCTTTCTATTTTTTTGGATTCAAAAGGCCTTTGTAATGGACTAATAATGAAAAAAAAAGGCCTTTTGAGTCCTTATAAGTCAAATACTTTTCAAAATTAGAAGAGTCCTTAAAATATTTTAAATTCTAAATTGATTCTTAAATATTTTACATTATTTATAAAATAATTCTTAATTAAATGTTAGTATCTATAACTTAATTCCAAAGTTAGGAACCACTTAACTTGTTAACTCCATCGATTTAATTTGACTCTACTTAACATGGATTTAACTGTAGCTAATCCTGACTTAGTTGAAATTATTGACCTAATATGTGTCCAACTTGTGTATAAGTAGGTTTGACTCGTCTTAAATTGCTACTAGCTCTATTCGATTCATGTCACCGCACGAATCGGCCGATCTACAACTTGATTCAACCAAACTGTTATTCGTTTTTTTTATCTTAGTTTATACTTTTTCTTTACTTCATACCTGCATGTTAATTCTTTTTTTTTTCTTGCTAGATACTGAATACCTCGGAACAATTGAGACGTAGGGGATTTGCGCATATATAACCGATAAATTCTTATTAATCATTCACGTATCAGGAAATTTATGATCTCATCAGATTTATACAACAATCTTAAGGATTTACGAATCAGTGATTGGATTGGTTCTCGTTGGACTGTTTCTCTATTCTAAACAGAGGAAAATAATATTTTGCAAAGAGAAACAGAGCATCGATCGGAAAAGAACAGAACTCGGATGGAATGGTCACACAGACGCAAGATTTACCTGCAAACCCTAAAGGAGATCGAATCCGAGGACGACCTCTTCTCCACCTACATTCACGTTGAGAAGCTTGACGATGGCGCGAACGATGCTGGCCATGGTGGAAATGGATCGGATCAGAGCGTTTATGGAAACGGCGTCGGTACTAGCAGACACAACGACAACGAGAAGTGTTGGAGAGCCATAGAGGTGCGGCTGAGACACCAACACAGTACCTCCGTCGATGGTTCCTCGTCGACAAGCATGTTCGGAGAGATCATGGAAGCGAATGTGGGAGGTCTCGCGTCCCTTGGCTTTCGCTGGCGACGTCTCCGGTGGAGACCGGAGTCGTGACAGAAGGCGCGGCAGTGACTGGGATGGAGATCTTGAGGGACTGTGTCTCGATTAAACTGTGATAGACAGAAGTCGAGTCAATATGATTTTAAGAGTTACAATCATAAGAAAACGAGACAGCATATAATTATCCTAAGATAATAATTTTAAATTAAAGAAAAGCAGAGAAGTTTATTATACGTGATGAGTTCTTTTATATATGATATTGCTTGTGTAGTAAGTATAATAAGTATCTTAAAAGGCATTAAGATCCTCTTGTAAGAATTATGATATATATAAGAGGTTTAATAGATTATACCGCAAAATATAATGAATTTTTTATTGTATTAGAAAGTATAATGATGTTAACAAAATCTCTTATGTATTTACATTTGGAGATGGTGTTATTATATAGAGATTAGTTTGACAAACAATTATTGTCAAATCATCAATGAAATGAGATTCTTACTCATGAAAATACGGGTAGTGAAGTTGAATAGTTAACAAACTTTTTAGATAACATTTCATTGGGAATGAAACCAACCTTATATGTGTCAATATATTGTGATTGCCAATTAACAATAACTATTGTTATAGCTAAATAGTGAAACTATTCTCATTGATGATGTGAAATCAAAATGGAACCTAGCATATCCTTTGAAAACCCTTGGAAGAAATATGATTATAGAAACATAGAGAAAAATGGTACTTAAGCCACTTGAAAACAAACAAGTAGTGGTAATTCAACCTTTGTAATTGAAAATTTCTTAAATAAGGTTCATATGAGTAAGAACAAGTCACTTGTATTGATAACACTAAATTGATTTCTAATCAATTTTGTACATTCCTACAGTGTGTATGAAAGTGCGCAGAACTGAGAGATTAAACTATGATTGAAATTTTATGATATAATAATTTTAGTTTAATCAAAGTTTTAATGATTTTCATATCCTTAGGGTGGTGTATGATTTGTAACATATACTTGATGAAATAACCTATATGATTATCGTGGAGTCACTTGTACGAGATCTTGACATGATTTCTAGAACACTCATAAATATTAGACACACACATGACCTAGTAAGCATAACACAATGATAACAATAAGGATTATGGAGTATATTATGATTGGTAAATCATTAACTCACATCAAAGTATTTTGGTTCATATAGTTTGTTACACCAACTGCACTATGTGTTAAATTTCTTAATTTAAAACTGATTCATATAGCTTGTTATACCATATATGATGTTTTGCATGTTATTTATCCATGATTTTTTTCTTCTATTCTATCTATCTCTTTATGGTTTGCAATAAGTGAAAAATTGTTGTGAAATTAGTATTGCAAATATCACGAGATATTGGTGTTGCAAAATATCAAGGCATAATCCTACAAATTTTGGTGTTATGGTTACGAGATTCACTCCACCAAATATGTAGTGTCCTTCACCATGAATGTAGTGTTTTCTTCTCGAGGGTTTTGATGCTTGAACATCGAGTCTCCTTCACCATTGTCAGCTAATGGTTATCGGATTTTACAACTCACCTTCATTTTATAAATAGTGCATTCTTCCCGCATCTTTCACTCTTTTTTCTATTTTCTTCTTTCATTATTGCTGTATATTTACTCTATAAAAGAGTTTATCTTACTCAATTCTAAATATCTAGAAAACAATCAAGACATTCATGTTGTATCCCGAAAAATTTGTATATACAAAATGGATAAATATATAAGAACATTGATCATTTAAGCCTTAAAAAATTTACTTTGTGTTCTCGTGATATTTACATGATATTTATAGAACAATATCTTCATTGATATTGACCAATGACTACAATTCTCACCATCGAATAAGGATGATAATCAAAATTGAAGTATATGGATTTCACATGCACCGATAAGGAATTATAGAAAGGTGAAGAGAGTCATTGAGAAATGAAGGAAACACACGGAGAGTTGAAATTTGTTGTCTAAAGCATCTATTATCAAATTAGATGGCCACTAAGGATAGAGCAGAAAATAATTAATAAAATGGCAAGTATATGCATAAGAGAAAGATGAAGGGAGGTAGGGTAGGAAGCATATTTTGGTTGTTGCAGCCTTAACAAAGAAAAGAGAAACAAAGTAGTAAACTAAAGTGATAAATGTGTTTGTGTGTGTGGGTTTGTGGGCATGGGATTGACACTGTACAGTGACTGGACACTGAGTGGAGAAAAGGAAGCAAAGCAAAATGGTTCCCAAAAGCTACTGAACCAACCATTATTGTTTTCCGACACATCAAGTGAACGCGTCTTTTGCCTCTCAAAATCCCACCCACTCATTTTTTTTTTTCAATTCCTAAATCTTATATTATATATTTCTCATCCTCTCACCATTCTTATACCTCCCACCCAATTATTGCCAACTCAATCTATATAAATTCATTTTCCCATGCACTTATAATAACCATTTTTTTTTTCTTTCTTTTAACTTCTTACCACTACTCTTTTCACTTTGCTAACATGTATGTTTTCCAATGTCCTTTTTCGGAGTGCACAATCCACAATCCAATGTTTTCTCTCTTTATATATGCAAGTTGTTAAAATAACAACAATAGAATTGGTTTATATTATCTAGATAGATCCAGGAGGAGATGGTTTGACATGTTTATATTTTATTGAGAAGAGAAATTGAGAGTATGAGTAGTAGAAAAGTACAAAAAGAGGGGTGTGTCTGTATCTGTATGTAGAGAGAAAATAATGAAATTCCCCAAGGTTTTGTTTTCTGCATTCCAAAGTGAATTATTGGACAGAGCCCATACTGTTGAGGGTCCCTCTGCCTCAACCTTTCCTCATTTCCTTGATAGACACTCATGTCCCTTGCAGGGGCTCGAAATTACTGCTCCATTTAATATGATACCATGTTAAAAGTATATATATGTGTCAATAAAGTGTTTACTTTTATATAGACCCACTTGGATAATATATATACTTTTGGATAAATAGAACAATTATAATACATTATGCATGTTTATATGTTTGTTAGATTTAGGGTTTAGTCACAGCTTCGTAGTATTGCATGCCTAGAAAACATTATGTTAACAGGATGTTTTGTTGCTTGTGTTTACCTAGTAACAGTGGGTGATGTGGATGTTATTGATGAAGATAGATAATATTGACATGCGTATGTAGATATATAGTGGAAGTTCGCAATAGTGAGTACGTGTCCGTAGAAGGAGAGACACTGTAATTATGGTATCTAAGGATGACTATAGTAGTCATTGCAAACGCGAAGAAAGATGTTGGGTTATATAATTTATGCACTCTGCGCTTGGAAGCAGAAAGAGAGAGAAATGGAAGGAGGATCTGGAGAGAAGTGGAAGACAGTCTACAGAGAGTGCTTGAGAAACCATGCAGCCAGTCTGGGAAGCTACGCCACTGATGGGTGTGGAGAGTTCACGGTGGACGGCGGGGGGCTGCAATGCGTGGCGTGTGGGTGCCACCGGAACTTTCATCGGAAAGTGAAGTATCCTGTGGGTCCGGAAAGTCCTGAAGCCATGGATTACGGTGGTGAGGGAGGGAGTAAGAAGCGGTTCAGGTCGAAATTCAGCGCAGATCAGAAGGAGAAGATGCTGGCGTTTGCTGAGAAACTTGGTTGGAAGCTTCAGAGGAAGGATCTGGATGATGAGATTGAGAGGTTCTGCAGAAGCATTGGAGTTAGTAGGCAAGTTTTCAAAGTTTGGATGCATAACCATAAGAACTCTTCTTCCTCTTCTTCTGCTTCAGCTTCAGCTTCCACAGGAAACATCTCCTCCCTCACCCATTAACACTGTAACACTATATATTCCTTTCATCTCATCACTTTCAATCTCTGCACTTCTTGTATTTTCTTTTTCTCTTTAATTACCTCCACTTATCATCATCCTCTCTTCATTTTCTTTTCACCCTAACCTAACTACAAACATTATCTAAATTTGTTTACTCTTTAATCTTTCTGCTACAGGATTAATTAACCATTCTCTTACACACACATACATTTTTAGGTCAAAGATTAGTTAAAATAATTATATTTTTAACAACATTTTATATATAAAAAAAAATTTAATCAATCAAATTATTGCTTTTCATGATAATATGCACACACAGGCACACATTCATAATTTAAGTTTTTATTTATATATTTTTAAATACCATATTATACATTAAAATTAAAGTATATATAGTAAAGTTTTAAATATATTTTAAATTTTATATACAATTTTGTATACTCCTTCCAAGTGTTGGATTAATTAAATTTGTACTCTATAAATGGTGTTGAATGTAAGATTTGATTAATTTTTACATGTGTAAACAGATAATAACTCTTTCTCTCTTTATATTTGTTGAATTAGAGAGTAAGTCATAATTTTACAATACATACACAACACTTTGTTTCCTTACTTTCATGTCATCCAATCTAATATTTTATTTTCAATCTTCATCCTCACAATCTCATTCATTTAGTACTTAAGAAATAGAAGTAACTTGTTGGAATAGACTGAAGAAGTAAGGAAATTGCCCTTCAATATGTTTAAAACAAAGCATATATTTCAAATTTAAATGACAAATTATGCAGATCATTATCTCAATTTATCTTTTAAGGACATTGTTAAGTTTTCATTATGGTTTGTATGGGTAATTTGAGTTTGAAAACATGAATTGATTTCCTCAGTGAAAAATTGGTCTTGAAAACTTCTGGAAAACATTTGAACCTCTGTGAAGAATTGTCATTTTGGAAATCAGGAATTTGTATAGAAGAAAGTGAGAGAAACATATACCACACAATGTGAATTCTCTTAACATGTAGCAACTGATGTTTTTTACACTTATGTAACATATGGTTAGGTATCCACATCATATCTTAGTCTGCTCAATTTACATTTTAAAAAGTAAAAAATATATTATATATAACTTAATAAATTTAATTAAAATTTAAAACCTTTATCAGGATAAAATTTTAAAACATTTGTTATATTTGTGATATAAGATTTGTGCATTTTCATTAAAGTTTATTCTATGTCATAGTTTTCTAGGCAGGCAAAAGCGTTTTCAACAAATTAAGTTACTTATGAAACACAAATATCATTTTTTATTTAATATCCATCCAACACTAACAATTATTTTTTACTTATAAAATAAATTAACTGGACAAGGGAAAAATATATATTTTTTCTTATTAAATGTTAGAAATGACAAATCAACTTAACTACTCCACACAAGCAAAAAAAATGAATGAGGAAAATGAAGTTTAATCATATCATTCACCAAAAGTTAAAATAATTTTTATGGCATAAATAAGTGTGAATAGTTAACTATCCAATTACACAATTAATTATTTACTATTAAAGTATGAAGGAATAGTGATCAAGAACTTCACCAGTATGATCCAAATATTGGACTTGAACTCATCAAATTGTATTCTTAGCAAATAAGTGATTGGCAATAAATTTTGAATGACTTAAATTAGGAGTGAAGGGTGAATAAATGAACACCATGTTATTCCACTTAAATTAGGAGTGAAGGGTGAATAAATAAACACCATGTTATTCCTTCCAGAGTCCGTGTAAGCATGCCAACAAATGTTGAAAACCCAATGACCATAAATAATGGGCTTTGGCCCAATCTAACAAGCATCTCACAATATTCTCTAACATTATACTAATCCACTGAAAAAAAAATTGGATTTTGAAAATAAATTTGATGTAATAGAAATTAATGGATTGAGAAAAAAAATTGAATTATTTATATTAAGAAAAAGATGACTATATAAATGAAAGAAAAAAGTTTACTAATAACATGATCAATTAGATATATTAAAAAAATATTTTAATTAATAAAATTGTAACATTATAATTTTATTTTGTATTTAAAAAATAATTTAAAATAAAATATTGTGTTTAACATTCCAAATTTTCAATAGTATTATCAATAAGATAAATTACACATCAATATATTAGAATAGTCATCAAAAACATATATGAACTTTTACTCGTAACCATAATAGTATAACATATACTAAAAAAGAGAATAATATCTTTATTAACAAAAACGCCTTAGAAAGTTAAAGTGTGGCTAGAGCTTTATCAAAAGAAACTATACACATTTATAAACATATATATATATATATATATATATATATATATAACATCAATAACTAAGAAGACTGAGATTGGTCCTTTGCTCCGTCTCCCGCCTCCTAACATTTGATCCAGATACCACCCCTCATCTGCTCACATCTAATTATTGCAATCCAAAAGATAAACAAACACAAACAAAAAGGGTAAGCTAGTTTATCAAAGAGCACACATAAGAATAATTAAATAATTCAATTATCAATCATCAAACCATATTCACACACATATCATCATCTAACTTTAGACTGACCATCCGAATACATGATAATGAACTATAGAAGTCCTGCCTTTGAGGTGGTATACATCCTTATCAACAAATCAACATACCAAGATTAATCCTTTCAAGCATCTATGGCTAACAAATAATTAATAGACTATGGACCTCCTACTACTCTCCATCACATAATCATCATTCTCTTCTTGAGGCTGGAGGTTATTGAAAGCATCAGAATAACCTCTAATTACTAACTTTCTATATCAATACATACACTTACACCTATAATCATTTAAAGGAATTTTTCTTAAACTCCTTATAACCATCATTCATATGTCATCACACCTATATCACAGAATATAAGATACATCATTCCATCACTCACGAATAAACACAATAGAGAAAACACTTAAAAATTTGCAAGGAAACCCAAACTTACTCGCCCAATGAGAGCAAAACCAGTGAGCTCTCACGGGCTAAGCAAGCCTTGCAACTAACACCTAAACACCTTACACACTCCCCAGTGAACCATATTCGTGAAAACAGAGAACCTCAACAAAGTAGCGAGGGAGCTCGTCCAACCCCTGAAACTCACTATCAAAACCCTTCTTTACTTACCCAACGATCAATTTACTCGTCTAACCCCTCTGAATAAACCAATAGCCTTCCAATCAAAATAGCAAGCATCATACAACCAAATTCACTCAATCAAAACGACATTTTCAAAAAACTCATTCATCTCTAACATGTCTAAATCATATTATCATTATAGAAATTCAACAAACATACTTGAAATTAAATACTCAAATCATAAAACTAGCTTCCCTTACCTTAAAAGAAACTACAACCTCTCTACACAGTCCGCTACTCATATTTCGAGTTCAAAGAACTCTCGAGAAACTTATAAACCACAAGAACATGATCAGAGCAAGTCCTTATGACCTTTGATCAACAAAGAGATAAGTAGAAAACTAATCTAACACATGCAAAAAAAACCCATACACATGAATTTGTGATCACTTAGATACCTTATGATCGTCAAACAAATTATTTAAACATTAGAAATTGTAGAAAAAATTTAGAGAGTTAAAAGAAATATTTTCAGATAAATGATAAGTATTTTAAACAATAAAATAAATTTTAAATTTTTTTATTTATATTATTAAATTATTTAATTTTAAAATATTTGGTCTCATAATTTTAAAATACTCAACGAAAAGTAAGAAATATTTCGAAAGCAAAATATATGCCGTGAACTCTTTCGAAATAACAATACTATATTAAAGTCAAGACATGCTTGCACGACATTTTTTACAAATAGATAAAAATAAGAAAAAACAAATTTTACCTTTTTATAAACAAAAATCAATGTATGCATAAGTTAAAATAAATAAAAACTAATTTTCCTTTTTTTGTTTTTTAGAAATTTTTTATGGAAACTCGCCAAAATAAATTCTTAATTATCATAAACGATTTTAAAATTTTCTGAAAATTTGGTCAGGACTAATAAATTTTAGAATGAATTTTTTCCCCTTAAATTTAATACTCTCTTATTACCACTCTCGAAATTCAAGAATTTTTCTTGCAAAAATTCAACTTCAGTAACTCTAACGTGTTTATTTAAATGGATGGTAGAAATTTTATGAACTATTTATTATTTATTTTGAATATATATTTGTTAATTCTTTTGAAATTTAAGAAACATAAATTTATTATTTACGTTTTTTGTTTTTAGCAATTAAATAATTGCTAAAAGAAATTAGGACTAGAAATAACACTAACCAAAAAGAAAAAATCACTTGTGAAAAGGAAGTTTAATGATTTATAGTCTTGTAAGAAAGACCAAACAAGAAAGGTATTTGTAAAAAATTGTGAAGAAAAATAAAATGTTAAATAATATTTGTAAAAATTTGATCTTGATGGAAACGGACCTTTTGAGATAAAACTTTATTGATGAAAATCAAGAGTCCATGCACTGGCACACTAGTTGGTGGGCACGAATGCTCGGGACAGGAAAAAGAAAAAGGTACAGAATTTTCCTATGGACAAAATGAACCACAAATCATGCCTAATTAAAGGTAATAATTACTCACTGTGCTCCACGACAACAACTGCATCGGAGAAAATAGTAATAAATGATGTCCTAACTAAAGGAAGCTCACAGATGGCTTTAGGATTTCAAAATAAAAGAATGCCTGGATTTATGTAGCTTCAGCATCGATTTACTTTCCTCCACAAAGAACCAGACATTATCCACTCAGACAAGGTGCTTCTTCAATTTTCAATCGTTGAAAATTTCTCGACATTTTCACTCACACCACTACTCATTTAACCTCCTACTCTACTGTTCAGCCATTGAATTATATCCTGTGTGATAGCGTCTCGTTCTGGTTCAAAGAGAAGGTCATGTAAGAAGCCGTCGTATAGTTTGATACTCTTGTCAGTTGAGGAGGCTTCTACGTAGAATTTTTTAGAAGCAATGGGATCAGTTACGGAATCAGCAGTGCCATGGAGAACAAAAAATGGAACTCTTAATTTTTTTACATTTTGCTGCAAGTAGGTTGTAATTCTGAGAATCTCATAACCAGTTCGTACTCTAAGAGGTCCAGTACATACTAATGGATCAGAGTATTTAGCAATTAGAGCCTCCGGGTCTCTAGACACTACCGAACCCTTCTTATATGCAGAACTACATTGATATGTTGGCAGCAAAAATGAAGCTATTGGAGCAAGTACCTACAATGAAGAGGACACGAAGATGAATATGCCAAATCTGACATGTTTTATGCATTATGGTATAAAACGAAGACGTCAACAAGAAATGTACGCTCACCAGCAAAACAGGATGAGCAGGGGCAACACCAACTGCAGGGGATGTCAATACAGCACCAGCTATGCGAGCTTCAAACTTCGGATCAAGCAGAGCCTACAATTATGATAGAAATAATAAGTTAAATCATTTATACTTCTTGAGCTTTCCCCTTTTACTAGTAATTGCAACAATCTTCTTGTATTAAAAAAAAGTATTACCTTAAGAGTAATGGCTGCTCCCGTCGAGTGTCCAAAGCAGAAACATGGGAGTCCAGGATTTTCATTTAGAACCTTTTCCAAAAATGTTTTCTGTTTATCAAAATGTTAAAAATTGTTTCAGTGTTCTTCCAATCAGAAAAAAAATTCTATATCAGTCCTCCCATTGCGTCTCTCATGAAACTGCTGCCCACCACCGTGCATACTCAAAACATAAATCACACCACCATTTTTCTATGCATTGTCAAAACTTTGGTAGAATGCAGTTTAGAAACGTACCATATCAGACACGGCATCATCAAGAGAATGGACATAACCATGTAACCCATCACTTCCACCGTGACCTATAGATGTAAACGGAACAGGAACATGAGAGTTGAGCAAATACTGAGGAGATGAAAAACAAACATTCTACCGTATATAAAATTATCATAATTCTAACAAGTTGCAACGCAATGTATCAAACCCATACAAGCTTGATTTAACAAAGAAAAGGAAACCTATCCTCCGACGGCCCAGAAAAACCAAACGAATAGAAATTTTTAAATCAGGCCCTTGCATTGTTTTATCGTTTAAAACAGCACTAGGGAACTCTACATATTCCAAACTCTTAATAGCCAAGTTTTGTAAAGACAACTTGGGCATATTCCAAGCCGATAAGAGGCATCTTAAAAACTACACATGAATATGAATCCAAAGAATTTATAGAAATGTTCAATCTACATAAATATTAAATTGTTAATTAAAAACGCATATATTTGCAGACTTCAGAGACAAGCTTGACATTTTAATAAGCTGGACACTTCCTTCCGTCTCACGATTTGTTTCTACGCATTTTGCCGATTAATAAGAAAATGCGCGACAACAGTTATCATTAATGTTCTAAAGACAACCTCTGAACTGAATCGAGCACTGTTACATACCAACAGGACAACAAGAGCAACATGAGAAAAAAAATAAAATAATAAAAAGAAATCGGACTGTTCATAATGCAGTGAAGGTTTAGTCTGAATTAGGAACATCGACACAAACCATTTGTCGCGTATAGGATAAAGTTTTTAAACTGGTGTTTTAAAGTCGCGGCCAAATGTTAGTGGGAGGGAGTAAAATGTAGGAAAATTGATTTGTAAATAAAATTGTGGAGAAGTCTTACCAAGCCAATCCATGGCGTAAACCTTGAAACCATTAGCATTGAGCTGCTTGGCAAAGTCAGTGTATCTGCCACTGTGAGAAAAAAAAGGGTGAGGATGAGGAGTAATTATTAAAAAATAAAGGGAGGGGAGGAAATTAGAATCAGAATTAGGATTGGATACCTGTGTTCATTAAGTCCATGCATAAGAAAAACAAGTCCCCTGTGTAATGCAGAGATGGGAGATGGTTAAGAATGAATTAAGATGAAGGAGATTGTGGCAACAGAGGAGATGAGAGAAGAAGGAGTAACCTGATGGTATGGTTAGGGGAGCGGGGAATCCAAGACTGGGTGAAAATGGTGTCACCCCTGGAGGAAGCGATGAGGCGGTAGTCCCTAAAAGAGGTAGGATGGGCGTGTGCGTGGTCGGCGTCGGCGTCCTCCATGACTCTCCGAATGGCGAGAGCCCTCCTGGCGGTGGAAGAGGTAGAAGCAGCGGCGCTCTTCCATGCGAGTCGCGAGGAGAGGAGAGTCCCTTTGCGGAAGGGAAAGAGAAGGAGCAAAACGACAGCGTTGAAGAAGGCAAGGAGGGCCTTGAGGGCTCGCAGGGAAAAGAGGGCGCGGATTCTGCCGCTGGCTCCGGACGTCAAGATCAAGGTGGAGGCCTGGTTTCCCATGCAAGACACGCCCTCACATCCCATTGCCGTTGCTATTGCCATTGCCGATGCTTCCTAATCTTCCCCTGCTTCCTGTCCTATCCTATCCTCGATGAAGAACAACGCAATCAAAATCACTCACACCAGATTCAAAATTCAAAATCCGATCCCCCAAATTAGTACGCACCCAAATTTAGCAGATGAAGAAGAAGGAGAATGGATGAATGTTATTTATTAAGTATATAAAAGACAGGGATTTTGGAATGGTATCGTAGCACGTTGAACATTGGTGAAAGTGGATTGTTCCAGAAGGTGCCGTGGGGGTGGTGACCCTAACATGTGGGGAATTCCATAACCACATCCACCTGTGTCTCTCACCGCACGACACGTGGGTGGTATGCGGCGAAAAATATTACTTCACGACCTTCAATAACATGTTCCCTCTTTTGTCCCTGTCCCACCTTCTCTCTCTCATTCTCCTTGGAATGCAGTCAACAGCTTTTTCGGATCATCCTCAACTGCCCCGTTTCTAAACATTTTATCCACAACTCTGTCTCTCTCTCTCTCTCTCTCTCCCTCTCTGTGTCTGAATATTATTTTCATCTTTACCATAATTTATCTAAATTTAAATAAATAATCTCTTGTCAGAAAAATGCTTTCAAAATCTATTCTAGAGTTTCAGAAAAAAAAATTACTTTATATATTAATATAATTAAATTCCAACTTTTTTTATTTAATATTATATTTTTAATTTATATATTTGTAATGTAATTATGTTAATATATAAAGTAAAATCATAAATAATGTTAATGTATATATTTGTTCACGTATATATTGCAATAAAGAAAGTCTTAATGGAAATTCCTATAATTTTGTAACAATAAATTATAGATTAAATAAAAATTATATTTAGGATGTAGTTGAATTATTTTGTAATTTATAAGAAGTAAGTTTTCTTAGTGAATATATTTAGTAAAATATGATAACAAGTGTGAAATGTAAATTATATAAATATAAATGTAAACCATAAGTTACCTCTTAAGGAGTGTATTTAATTCTCAATAAAAAATATTCATAATTTTTTTAGTTTTAAAAAAGTAATTATGTCATGTATTTTTGACAAATTAAAACTATATAATTTATAATAAAAGATTGAATAAATAACGAAAACCCCATCAATGCAAATATCGTATTGTGTATAAAGTTTTTTATGATATGATTTGCTATTGGATTAGTTTGTATCCTACCAATGTAAAATAATAAATTTAAATATAGGTATTATGTTATTTAAATTGGAAGGGTTAAGTTTTATATGATATCATCATAGACCCTCTTGTCAATATAATAAAACATGTTGCGGCCATCCTCATTGAATAAAAGTATTATAAAAAAGACACAGATGTAACCATGAAATACGTTACATTTGTAGAATTGATTTCCTTTTATTACCTTATTTTTAATTGGTCAAGTAATGTTGGTCTAAGTAACGTAAGTGAATACTTATCCTACCAAGTTTCATTGTTTCACGAATTCAGTTTGCCACAACAGAATGTCAAATATTAAAAAATTACAAAAATAAACATAAAAATTATATATATATATATATATATATATAATATCTTATATTATCTACTATTACTTCTCTACGTCCGAATATATATTTTTTACTTTACTATAATCTATCAAAATCTAAATAAATTATATGTTGTCAGAAAAACATTTTTAAATGAAAGTACCGGAAGGTTCCCAAAAGAGGAATCCAAATTACACATCACTCCTCTGCGTAATAATATAAATAAAGAAATATTAATTGACTTCTGCCTGTCACTGTTTTGAATCCACTCAAGACTTTGTCCTTGAAGTGGCTTAATTTATGGAAAATATTTTTTAATAATTTTCTTACAACTTTTTTTATAACCGTTTATACAGTAACTTATAGTTTTGATGTTCATTTTAAATATACCACCAAATAATAGCTATATATTGACATGTATTTTGAGAGAACGTGGTATAAAATGACACGTATTTATATTTGATGTATTATTATAGAAGAATGAATTTTTATATTTTAAAAAAATAATATTAAATAAATATAAAATAGTGACGTGTGTAGAAGAGAAAATATTAAATTTAATGGTTGCGTGAAAAATAATATTTAAGATTATTCATTTGAGGATTGAACGGTAAGAGAAGTGGTGAATTAGGTGATTGATGAATCAAAAACCGATCCCCTTCTGCTCTTTGGTCTGCGTTTGAAAGAAGAAACGAGTTTGTTTTTGGATACGAAAATGGCGACCTTGAATGTACCCCCTGTTCCTCCCTCCCCAAGAGACGACGCCATAGCTCTTTATACCGCTTTCAAAGGTCCTACCATTTTCTCTCTCATGGCTTCTTTTTCCTTCTCTCATGTTCCACAATCTTACGTTAATTCACTCCATTAAATTCGCTCAATTAATTACGCATGCATGTTCATAGCACAAACAATCAATGCACAAATAATTTCTTTCCAGATCCAAATTACTTGTGCTGATTCGGTTTTGCAGGATTTGGATGTGATACTGGCGTTGTCATCAATATACTTGCTCATCGAGATGCCACGCAGCGTGCCTATATCCAACATGAATTCAGGACAATGTATTCCACCGACCTTCTCAAACGTTTATCTTCTGAGCTTTCTGGCAAATTGGAGGTACTTTTATTCTTAGATTCGATTTTACTTCATCACAAACATGCCTTCCTCTGCTTATCACATCATTATATGTGTGTATGTATATGACTGTGTGTGCGTGTGTTTCGTTTCCGACACTTTTTAATTGCTTCGCTTTGGCCTATGTTTTATGGTTCCATAGACAGCAGTTCTGCTTTGGATGCATGACCCTGCTGGGCGTGATGCCCTTATCCTCAGGCAGTGCCTGACTGCGGAAAATCTTGAAGCCACCACTGAAGTATTATGTTCGCGAACTTCTTCCCAGCTCCAGTATTTAAGACAGGTTTACCACACTAAATTTGGTGTTTATCTGGAGCATGAAATTGAAAGATACGCCTCCGGGGATCATAAAAAGGTGAATCTTCTCGTTCTCCTTGTCTGTATTTCGCTATCAAGAATTATTCATATTAAGATTTGTATCTGTTGGCCTTTGAAGTCATGTGCTCTTTTGATTCCTAAGCACCCTTGCAGCATTGATGCTAAAGAAATTAAAACTGCAATATGCTTGTCTGATGACTCAATGTTCACCAGAGGTGTATTAGTATATTTCTGAAATCATTGGTGGATATTTCCATTTAAGACTCCATGTGCTTGTGGTCTTTCTATTCTACTCAGAAATTTACAGATGAATGACTTTTACCAAATCGTTTGAGGCAAGGGTCCAGTTATGTAATCGGGTTAGCCTGCAACTTGTCAAGAAACGAATAAAGCACCCAACTGCAAGAACGACAAAACCGGAAACAAACTAAATCAAAAAAAATCAAACAAGGGAAAATAAACAAAAATGAATACAGGATATACATGATTTAATCTTAAAGACCTACATCCATGAGAAAAGGAGCAAAATAATTCAGTATCGAATAATAAGAGAACAAGATCAAGCCTGTACAAAAAGTGTTCACTTGGCCATTGTATCACCACTGTTCAGAAATAAAAAACAAGAAAACCCAGTTCTTAACTCTATTTCCTCCTTTCTCTCTCATTCTTTCAATAACCGAGTAGTACATGAAATGAACCTCTCCTCTCTACACATCCACCGTAGAATAACACCTATATAGTCACTAGACACAAGATCACAAAGAATAATCTCCAAACAATCCTCTAGAACAAGTTAGTTGTAATCAATAACTAAACGGAACAGAAAAACTCGATGCAACCATTTGTGACAACTTGCAACGGATTTATAGGCGCTTCTAATAAGAATATAGCAGCAACGCCAACAAAATTTTTTGAATCCATACAAAAGATTGAATGCTTGATGGCAGTTCCAAGATTTCAATCTCAAGTCAACCGTGGGATGGAAGGGGACTAAATTTCCGGTATATCCATTAATTCAAATATGATGGTGTGTTTCATTGCATTGCACGTCTCTTGAGGGAAACCCTGTTCAATTGTTTGTCGTAGATCACATTTGATGTAAAAATTCTGGTTCATTCCCTTTATTCTCTACACTAATCACGTCTCAGTTCCTTGTATATTCAAATAAAGCGTGTTACTTTCTATCCAAAATTCTTGATGCAGATGTTGCTTGCTTATTTAACCATTCCGCGTTCTGAAGGCCCTGAGGTAAATAGAGAGATAGCTGAGATGGATGCAAAGGTTCTCTACAAAGCAGGGGAGAAGAGGCTGGGAACTGATGAGAAAACTTTTGTGCAAATATTTAGTGAACGGAGTGCAGCACATTTGACTGCTGTAGATCATTATTACAATAGCATGTATGGACACTCATTGAAAAAGGTATCTTTACCATTTTTTTGTTTCCTTTGAATGTAGTCTCTCCCAAGGTTGTTTTTCTTGTGCTTATCCCATTTGAATATGTACAGGCAGTAAAGAAGGAAACATCAGGAAATTTTGCTCTCTCACTTTTGACAATTCTTCAGTTTTCTGCGAATCCTGCAAAGTATTTTGCAAAGGTATTCCCCCTGGCTTGAATTTTGTGTAGTTGCTTCTCGTATTGCCATTATACTTGGAAGGGGATCACAACGTTTTCATTCGATGATAACTCTTCATTTCGTAAGAAACAAGGATAGGATGATGGTGAGAATCAAGTGAAAACTGGTGCAAGATAAGATGATTATGTTATAGTTACTGTTAAGACGTTTTTTCGTTGAAAAATCTGTAAGCAACTTTAGCAAGGAGTTTTTGAAACAAATTAATTATGCAGTTGAAAATGTTAGAAACTTGAACGAAGATGATCATTTACTACATATCTTCATGGAGTTCAGACATTGTAGGCTTTGGCAGGGTCATGAGCCTCTCAAGGGTAAAAATCAATGCAGTGTGCAGTGTCAGTTACTTTGTTCAGAAGGCTGACATTGATTTTTATACTGCAGAGAGGATCCTAACCCCGTTTAGCAGGACTTATAAATGTATTATGGATCAACAATTCTTCTTTCTCTAACTTCTTGGTGATTTTTGTAGTAGTTGGTTCTGTAAGCACAAGTCAACTCCTTGAAATTTCTAAATGACAAGACAATGAGATTTGCTTTAAATTCAACTTTTGCACCGTGTAGATGTTGCGCAAGGCAATGAAAGGTTTGGGGACTGATGACACAAGACTTATAAGGGTGATTGTAACAAGAGCTGAGATTGATTTACAACACATCAAAGCAGAATATTTAAAGAAATACAAGAAGACGCTCAACGACGCAGTCCACTCAGAAACATCTGGCCACTACAGGGCTTTTCTTCTCTTACTCTTGGGTCCCAATCAGTAGACAAAAATTTTCAACCATGTTTTGGTAATAAATTCAGCGTATGACGTTGAATATATGAGCAGGTATTTTCTGTATTGGTTTAGTTAGCGTGTGGTACTCTGTAACTAATTTCTACACGTATTTGGTTTCATTATGTATTTGCTTGCCATATCATCACCAATGCTCGGATAAAGGATTGGCGTGTTGTTTCCGTTTCAAACATTTGTAATTCTTTTGCTTGTGTTCATGTTCTGTCTCGATGGTTCTTCTTTCATGGATTCCGGAATGATTCTGTCTCGACGGTGCTTCTATTCTTTAGTAAATTTTAATTTTTTAAACTATTTTTACTGTAAATTTTAATTAGAAAAAAAAAGGGTTGGGATTCAACATGCTCGGCTACGATTGATAGGGGAAAAAAAGACTAATGAGCTAAAAAAGTGATCTCCAAGACCCACGGAGATAACATGAAAGAGACTAAAAGGTTGTAAGCTTCAAATCATGCGACAGAGATGAGAATTTAATTGATTGATATTAAATTAAATCAAATGGTTCGATCTCCTTAAATACACACACATGTATGTTTAGTCTTTATAAACATCATTCTGTCTCAATCTTTACAAAAATATTTGCTAGTTTTAAAATTTCTAAAATTTTCTAGCCAATCCTTTTAGTTATTATCATTAATCGTAATTAATTTAATGCTAAAATATTAATCCATTCAATTAAGACAACACATAAGTAAAATGATAATTTATAACGTATGAGTTTTAATTAGGTAATATATTTATTATTAACATAAATGTGGTAATTATATCATTAACTTTTTCCATTGGTAAGAGGAGGAGCAGCAGAGCATAGCATCCGAATATTCTGCCTCATATGCCTTTCTCGTGAGATGGGTTTGGAATATGCTGCTCTTTCATGCTGATTGGTCCCACTCTTGCATGGCATATTCGAATATATCATCACCCACTTCCTTCGATATCATTGGATACGATCTTTTTCTTTTCTATTTCCTTCATCGTCTCTCTCCATAGTTACTCTCAAGTCTTACGTTGTTGCTCCACGTCATCCCAGAAAGCTTGCTCCTTCTGCTGTTCCAACCACACTCACCATGTCCATCTCCTTTCTCTTCACCCTCATCGTCACCTCTGCCCTGTGTGTTCTTTCTGCATCTGCTCATCTCCAGAGATTTCCACACTCATCTAAACATGGTGCTTCTCTTAGCTTCTTGGTGGTCGGTGACTGGGGCAGAAGAGGCTCTTACAACCAATCACAAGTCGCTTTTCAGGTTTCTTTTTATGTTTCTTCATCCGAAACATTTAGGTGTTGTATCATTATTTAACTCGTTTTCATCTTCTAGCATGTTATAGCGTCTGGTCTTATAGATTGCTCCTGGTTGCATCCTTTAACGGATGAAAAATGTCATTTTTACTTCTGAAAATGAACATGCAGATGGGAAAGGTGGGAGAGAAATACGATGTAGACTTTGTAGTTTCCACTGGGGACAATTTCTATGACAATGGACTAATCAGTGAACACGACAACGCGTTCGAAGAGTCGTTTACCAAAATTTACACAGCAAAAAGCCTGCAAAAGCGGTGGTATAGCGGTAATTTTCTAAACAAATAATGAAGACGACAAAGGAGTTACATTAGAGTGCAGAGTGTAGTAGATCTTGTCATATGCATAACCTTTTGTATCATGGTGGATGCAGTGTTAGGCAACCACGACTACAGGGGTGATGCAGAAGCCCAACTCAGCCCAGTCCTTAGAAAAATGGATAGTAGATGGCTCTGCCTGAGATCATTTATTGTAGATTCAGGTATTGTCTTTGCTTCTTTCGGGTTTATCTTCTAGGGGTTAAAACCATTGCAGTAATCTGATGTACTTCTTCTACAGAGCTGGTTGAGATTTTCTTTGTAGACACCACTCCTTTTGTTCAAGAGTACTTCACTGAACCAAAGGAACACAAGTACGATTGGCGTGGCATTGGACCACAGAAACCTTATGTTAACAACTTACTCAAGGTATGCATACACGATTCCTTACTTTTTTACTGCAAAAGCTAACCATTTGAACAATTTGAAATATATGAAACTTGCAGACTGGAAAATTACATGAAGATGGATTAAAAATAATGTTTTGAATCATTTTCAGGACCTAGAATTGGCACTGGGGGAATCAACTGCAAAATGGAAGATTGTTGTCGGTCACCATGCCATTAGAAGTGTTGGGCATCACGGTGATACTCAAGAACTTGTAGAGAAGCTGCTCCCGATCCTTCAGGTAACTAAAAGCTAAGAACTGAAGATGATCCTCGTCTCCCTCCTTGTGTAAAATAATTTCCTAGTTCCTCTAACCAACTGGGCTGATTTTACTTTCAAATTTCAGGTAAATAATATTGACTTCTACATTAATGGGCATGATCATTGTCTTCAACACATCAGTGACACAGAGAGGTAAAACTGAATGAATTGATATTATAAAAGGAACGAAGCCAAAGTAATGTATTTATCTGATAAAGGAACTTGTTTGCAGCCCCATTCAGTTCCTGACTAGCGGGGCAGGGTCAAAGGCTTGGAGAGGAGACATTAAACAAACGAATCTAAGAGGCCTAAATTTCTTCTATGATGGACAAGGCTTCATGTCCGTCAAATTCACTCAGACCGATGCCACCTTTGAGTTCTATGATGTTTTTGGCAACGTTTTGCACAGACTGGCTTCTTCAAAACAGCTACATTCTTCCACGTAAAGTTCAGAGCCCACTTTTGACGTTGAGATTCTAAAACGAAGACCGACCCAAATTGGTTGAGATCAAATTCAAAACCAATCCTTGATGTCATGCTTCAGTATAACAGAAATGAAAATATGATGTCTCAACTCCAACTTTTCCATTGTGATTCATCAGAGACGGACTCGTAAAATTTAAGGGCTTTCACTCCAACATTACCAATCAATAATATAATAATTGAATTGTTATCAGGAATATGTGGTTTATAAACCTCGTTAAATCTAAAGCAATCCAACATTTCCACTAGTCCTGAATCCATTGATTTTGTAGATAAGAATTTGTAAGGATGGGGAAATGGAAGCATGCGTTGGTGATATCCAATATCCACTGTCTTCTTATACGCCACCATTAAAATACGACTATGTTTTAACACCTGAGGACGTTTAAAAGACAAATAATTCAGGGATATAATTTGGAAATTTGAGAACAGCAAGAACACCGAAATCCCATGAGGTGGTACAAAAGGAAATTCACTTACGATTGTTGACTTTTTTTTATGCTTTATTACCTATTAAATAACTGCCTTTATTTCTAGGAAGGAATAAGTGGTACATCTTTTCGTTCATTATGTATATAATTTTTTAGTTAGTTTCTTTTTTGTAAGGCTTATAAAGTTGTTTTTTTATGCAGTTTCTACACAATTAAGTTGTATGAAATCGGTTTTTCTTTGAGTCTTATCAATTAGTATTAGAGTTCTACAAGGGATCTGAAATAGAGTGAGCAAAGAGTGTGATACAGGATGAGAAAACAATGTGAAGAGAACATTTAGATCAAAGGCACAGTGCGATTTCATGTCTATCTCAAAAAAATTCGTTGGTTCAATAGGCATTATGACTTCTAGTCCATGACCATAGAAAATTTCTTACGTAGCAAAGCATTATGGTAACTTGTGGAAGACAAAATTCCAATGCTGAATGCGGAACCAATTGAGGCTCAAAGGAAAGTTGTAATAGACGCACATCTTAAAGAACTAAAGGTGAAGAATTTCCTGTTCCAGACAATTGATCGAAAAATACGGGAAACAATGTTGAATAAAAATACATCACAAGCAATATGGAGTTTCATGCAATAGAAGTATCAAGGTACAACAAGGGTTAAACGTGCTCAGCTTCAGGCCTTCCGATGTGAGTTTGAGTTTGAGTTTTTAACAATAAAAGAATCCAATGTGGTATGCTCCATTAAGGAATCCAAATAGTTAGTTTCTCATATCTTTAACCTAAAAATTCAACTATGCGGTATGCTCCATTAAGGAATCCAATGACCCAAGCACCTTGAGTCTTGACGAACTTCATGGGAGTTTGCTAGTGCATGAACAGAGAATGTAAAGTTGGATCAGTCGGTTTTTCTCTGAGTCTAATCAAATTTGCAATAGTATTATTACTCAACCGCCCTTTACCTACCTTTGGAGGAAAATGATTTCGTCTATCTCTAGCTAACTAAATATAACTTTTGAATTAATGAACATTAAAAGACTCAGTTAACTTAAATAGAATATGCTCCAAAACCATCTTAATTTTAGCTTCAGAAAATCGATTTTGAAAGAGGTTTACACTTTGAATATATATTATGAGTTGGGCATTTTCCGTATAGATGATGTGGCCATCTGAATACCAAACGTTGCACAAAAAGGATTTTTAGCAATAATGGAGGAGGTAGGAAGTTGCAACGAACGTGCACAAGCTAATATGTGGGTCCACTGAGAACCTATTATTAGTATGCCGGGCCAAAGTGTCATTGGAACGAATAAGTTATCTACGCTACTTTGACAAAAACGCTTGTTTCAGTGGGATTTGCTTACGATATTGTTAAAACAGCTTTTATGTAATTTTACCTGTGCAACCAATATACAGTAAGTTCGTACGCGACATCATGTTAAGTCACACAACTCTACTATTATGTGATAATATGCTCTTAAGATGCAAGAATCTTTTTCTTTATTACATAACAACAAAGTAAGGAGTTGAAGACACCCACACACAAAAACATGGCTGGTTTGGGTGTATGGATGATGGCTTTCATTAGTCTGTGTTCTCTGAATGTATCTGCTCTTCTCCAACGCCTACAGCACCCTGTCAAAGCGGATGGATCACTTAGTCTTGTGGTCATTGGAGACTGGGGAAGGAAAGGAACGTACAACCAATCAGAAGTTGCTGCTCAGGTCTTTGTTACATGCATTCTTTGTGAATCCTTAACTCTATTCTGTGTTCCAATCTAGTGCCTTAATTAAGCACATGATTTTGTGAATCCTTTTACTTGCTCGTTTGACGCATGGCTTTGTTCTTTTGCTGCGATGTATGTGTAATTGGTTAAAGTAATGGTCATGGAATGGATCTCTCTCTCCTAAAGCAAAAGCTGGTGCTTTTTAGACTCTCATCTCTTTGCCTATGTGATATGTCAGATGGGAAGAGTTGCAGAAAAGTTAAATATCGACTTTGTGATATCCACCGGAGACAATTTCTACGACGATGGTTTGACTGGTGTAGACGATCCAGCATTTGAATTTTCCTTCTCAAAAGTTTACACTGCCAAGAGCCTCCAAAAGCAGTGGTATAATGGTGAGTTCAGACACACCAACTATTGATGTATAAGCAAAAATTCTTAGCCAGCTAAACTGTTCCTTTAATCTTCCATTCTTCTGTCCATTAAATGTGATGGACACTGATTTCAGTGTTGGGAAACCACGACTACAGGGGAGACGTGGAAGCACAACTGAATCCAATCCTTCAGAAAATCGATCCGAGATGGATCTGCAAAAGATCATTCATAGTTGATACTGGTAACGTGGCTTCTCATCTTGGATAGCAATCATTAAGTATTCTGCTAATCTCAAAAACTCTACAGAAATTGCTGAGTTCTTCTTTGTCGATACAACACCTTTTGTGGACAAGTATTTTCTTGAGCCGAAGCACCACAAGTATGATTGGAGAGGAGTGCTTCCAAGGGAGAGATATTTATCAAAGCTCTTAAAGGTAAATCTCTTAATATTTATCATCACAACGGATTAAGATAAAAAAGCAAATCCAATACATTTTTCCCTTTTTCTTTCTGTGTGTGTGGTTTTGAACATAGGATCTGGAAATAGCATTAAAGGGTTCTTCTGCCAACTGGAAGATTGTTGTGGGGCATCATCCCATAAGAAGCATAGGACACCATGGTGACACCCAAGAGCTCATAAGGCAGCTTCTGCCAATTCTTGAGGTCATTCAGCCAAAATATATTACAGAGACAATCCTATTCCTATCCTAGACTAGTGAAATGCAACCTAAACCGATGAAATTAAAATTGCAGGCAAATGATGTGGATATGTACATTAATGGGCATGACCATTGCTTGGAACACATAATTAGCACAAGCAGGTGTGTGTTAACGATTTGTTTGCTAACTAAATCACCTCTAAATCATGGTAATTATATGATGGTATTATTGAGTGTTGTTGCAGTCAAATCCAATTCTTAACCAGTGGTGGAGGTTCAAAGGCATGGAAAGGAGACATCGATAAAAATAGGAAAGACGGCACAAAGTTTTACTATGATGGACAAGGATTTATGTCTGTGGAGCTCGAACAAACAAATGCAAAAGTTGTTTATTATGATATTTTTGGCAAAGTTCTGCATGTTGTGAATCTGTCGAAGGCGTTAGGTTCTGTCCATGCCATATAGAAGAGACTAGTTCAGGAAAGCACAAATTAAAGATGAAAAGGAAAGATATCTATCATATGTAATGAAATGAATAAGAGTGACCAATGAAAGATTACTGTCATTAATAATGAAAAAATATCAGACACGGCATGCCCCAATAGAGGTCTGATATGTGCCCTAAATAGCTGAAGGTGACAGTGTAATAATGGTTGAATATTCAAATATCTTTTATTGCAGGAAGAAATTGTAAGTGATGTTTCTTTTGATTTTGCATATATGGGCTCATTACACCAACTACGGGCTCATTACACCAAGTACATATATGGGCTCATTACACCAACTGCATGAGAGATGTCAGAACGCATCAAAGTCAAGTACATTACAACGCCTGTCAAACTTTCATACGAGATTAAATAATATAAAAAAAATAAAAATTCAAAAGTCTTTCTTTGTCCCTTTTATATTCATGGAGAGATTTTAACCACCAAAACAAAATGACACGAGTCATTCATAACTGTAAAACTGAATGCGAGTTTCTCTTATAGAAGATGTATAGTAGACCAGCCAATGAATTTTCGACAAGAGTACAATATTGGAAAAAGAGGAAGTTAAAGAAGAAAATTGAAGTAATCATGAAAGCAAGAGCATTTCACTCTACAGAAACAAAGTAATGGTTCATAGCAATGAATGATTTGTTAGGACGTCATTTTCCGCAAGTGAAAAAGATTTGAGCCAAAATTTATCAAAACTGTAAAATTCATAACTGTAAAAATTCATCAAATGCACGAGCTTACTAAGTCATAGTTGAAAGGTCTAAATGGAACTAGGAAGGTACAAGATCAATTGAAAATTAAAAAAAGAAAACACATATATACTCACAAAATAAATGATTTTCAATGTAAAAAAAATAGTTCTGTTATGATTTTATTTTAAAGATGTCTAGCAAATTTTAATTTTTTTCTTTGTAATCTTTTAACTTTAACATCCCTAACCCTAGCCCTAGTGAAGGGAGTAGGTACAAATTTAAAAATTCATAATAATTATTATAAATAAAAATTTAAAATATAGTTATCTACATATATATTATTACATTTAATACTTTTTCGATAATCGTTTAGTAACTTTATTATCAAAGTTCTTAATTTGGTTATAAAGAAGATTTAAGAAACGGAAATGCGGAACAATCTATTCGGAAATTGACACCATTTCTCCTCCTCATACCCAAACAAACATTTCTTTATATAAAATAGAAGAATTGGATTAAAGTGAAATGAATGAAAAAAAAGAGGAAGATGTGGAGGCTATTTTGAACAGAAATGATACTGGAATCAAAACAATACACGATGACAGGTGTACCGCAAAATTGAGGCACGAGTGGCCAATTTTGGACCTCAATCACTTGTGATTTTGTTGCACCACCACAAAATGAATTAAAATGAAAACGCTCAAAGATCTTATTTTCCTCACAAAAACACGTTACACGCCATTCGCGAACGCTCTAATCCAAACGTGTCTCTCCTTCTCACTAAAATAATATCTTCTCTCCTCTTCTCCAATTTACCCATGCCTTTATAAACCCTTACAAGGACCAAACAATGAAAACTGTAACCTTAGTGATCAAATTCCAATAATCATCATTTTGTTATCAATACTACATGTCTATTGGATTCACTCAAATCATTCAAACTTTTCACCTATTAACATAATTGAGTTACTTAAGATAAACCAAAGCTAATTTCATCACTAAACCAATTGTGAAATTTAGTTCCGAGGGTTGAATTGTCATTTACGCAATTGTGGGCCCGCGAAGCACAGGAGACGCCGTATAAATCCTTCTTCACGTGGCATTAAGGTCTCTACCATTAACGCAAAACGCACACCGGAATTGAATTGAATTGAATCGAATAGAATCATTGATTGATAACCATTTTCTCTTTCTCTAGGGTTTCGTTTCTTCTGCGCTTTCTTTGTTCAATTCGTCTCTGAATCCATCAAGCTTTCAGCTCCTTGGTGACCTCTCCGACGTCTAAATGGACGTGGCAATCACTGCTGTCCGCTCACCGGCGATAGTCCTCGGAAGACCGATCAGCGCCTCCGCCTCTGTTCGCCTCAGTTCCACTTCTAGGTTTTCCAGAAAGGTATCGTTTCTGTGATTGATTACGTGTTCTCTTTGTTAACTGTTATTGTCGTGAGGTGATCTGATGGATTGCCGTTTTAGTCATCTTTTGCTGGTAATAGTTGGAATCAGGGAATCGGAAATGCTTTTCTAATCTCATTGACATAGCACGATACTTTGTAAGTGAAATGAAGTGAGCATAAATGGAACCAAACACCGTGTCAAGAGATTGATATCATTGATTAATTATCATTCACCTGCTTTTTGTTGTTGATGTTTTCCAGCTTTGCTTCACTTCACTTTCTATCCCCAAGCAAGCTCGTAGAAGAGGTTTTGTAGTTAGAGCAGCTTCGTCATTTCCCGAGTCATCTGAATCGGATGCCCATGCCAAGATTGCTCCTCTTCAGTTGGAGTCTCCAATTGGGCAGTTTCTTTCTCAGATTTTGGTAGATCACCCGCATCTTGTGCCTGCTGCCGTAGACCAGCAGCTTGAGCAGCTCCAAACTGACCGCGATGCTGATCAACAAAAGGAAGAGCCTTCTGCTTCTGGCACGGATTTGATTTTGTACAGGTTTGTTTCATTCTCATGTCTTCTCACACTCTCTTAAGTTTCTCCTAATAAATCTGACAAACTTCCATTCTTGCTCATTTTGGCATCCATAACTTGTATGAATGAAACATATTCCATTAGATGGCAGCAAAACATTCTGATGTTCTCTATGGTTTAGGTTTAGTGTGAAGTATAATTTGTATGATGCGCGTGTTCAAAGCTTTAGGCTTTTTAATGGTTTGACTATAGGTGTTGTACGTTTAGATATGTAAGAATTTTTCCCAAACTACACACCTTACTGTATTATATTCCACTGGTAATACAAGAGTAGTGAAATATAAATTAAACTCACTTTAATTTTCTACATCACTTCAAGGCTTTGTTTGATGTATTATATTAGTATGTGGTCCACGTTCAATGTGGCTCCACTTAAGATCTTTTATTTATAAATCTGAAAATGTTTGTCTTAAAGAAACCCGTTGTTGATCATTGTGATGGCTTCCAAACCTTTCCAGGAGGATTGCCGAGGTGAAGGCTAATGAAAGGAGGAAAGCTCTCGAGGAGATCTTGTATGCATTTGTGGTGCAGAAGTTCATTGATGCTAATATTTCTTTGACACCATCTGTAACCCCAGATCTGTCTGGTAAGATTGATTTGTGGCCAGATGAGGATGGTAAACATGAGAAGCTTCACTCACGTGAAGCATACGAAATGATTCAAAACCACCTGAGCCTCATTCTGGGTAACAAAGTAGGAGATTTAACATCCACAGCTGAAATCAGCAAATTCAGGGTAGGGCAGGTCTATGCAGCATCAGTGATGTACGGTTATTTTCTTAAGCGAGTTGATCAAAGGTTCCAGCTGGAGAAGACAATGAAAGTTCTTCTAAATGAAACGGAAGAAGAGAATAGCGTTCAACAAACTACGATGGATAATGCAAGACCCGGTTTTGAAGAAGACACTTCTCAAGGGATGTCTCATCCTGAAGTATCTACTTGGCCTGGTGGTGACGTGAGGCCTGGTGGATTTGGCTATGGTATAAAGGCAACCAGATTGCGCAACTATGTGATGTCCCTTGATGGAGATACGCTGCAAAGATATGCAACAATTAGATCCAAAGAGGCTATCAGCATCATTGAGAAGCACACAGAGGCACTGTTTGGAAGACCTGAAATTGTTGTAACACCCGAGGGGTCAGTCTCTAAGGATGAAAACGTGAAAATTAGCTTTGGTGGTTTAAAGAAACTTGTTTTAGAGGCTGTGACTTTTGGTTCTTTTCTCTGGGATGTTGAGAGCTACGTGGACTCAAGGTACCATTTTGTCTTGAACTGAGGAAAGCTTTGTAGGTGTATCCTCCTCAGAGCCCAACAGGTTGAGCCTTGTGTGCATTGGGTTGTCCTTATGAGTTCTGTTTTCTCCCATACAATACAAAACATAGATTACAGTGTGTCGGTACTAACTGATGAAGTATATTTCAAATGTGATTCGAGGTTAAAGTCCAATTATTGTTTCTCTAATTCATCTGTATATACTGTATTATAGTGACAGTGGCTCTGGATCTCATTAATAAAGGGAAAGGTAGATATTTTGCTTATTTATCCTAAGCTTTTGTGATTGGCCAATAGTATGATAGTTTGTTGTTATTTGCTGTCTTGGTTAGATGGCTGGATTTTTCCTATTTAGGTTTATGGTTTACAATGTATGTGAGATAATGGTATGCTTGGTTGATAATTTGTTAGTAGATGGATGGGTAAATGACTATGAGCACATGGGAAGGCTGTGGTTCAGAGTAGAAGTGAGTAGATACTAATAGTGCGCAATTTGTAATTTAATGATCTAGTACCCCATAATTAAACGGTAGAATACTTTTTCTTACGATAGTTAATACTTTACATTAAATTATTAACTATTACTTGATGCATAACGGCGTATTCCCGTCTTATGCATTTAATAGTAATTGGTATAAAAATTGCTATAGAAATCACTAACTGTAATGCCTTTCTTGCACCCTTTTTTTTCCATCAAATTCAAAATTTGATATATATATATATATATATATATATATATATATATATATAAAATGGGGTTTGGGATTGCTACTCTTTTTCAGTTGGTATATTTTAGCAATGTGTACCGGGTTTTAGTAGACAAAAATACCCTTATATATCATGGATTCTAAGTTTTAAGGTTAAGGGTATTTTAATAATTTTCATTTTCAAAACTAAAAAAAAAAAACCTCAAACCCTTACTCACCTCTCTCATTCCTCTCAACCCTTTCTCTTTCATCTTTCTCACTCCAACCTTTTTCTCTGTCATCCCTCCCCAATTGAAAAAATGAGAAACACTTATCGTTAAACAATTTGTCTTTGTAAAGAGTTGAGTCATTGACATATTCACCTTCAGACAAAGGTTCATTCACGATCTCTTCAATTTCACCATCTTCATTAACCTCTCTAATTTCATCAGCCGCATATGTTGAATCATCTCTAAAAAAACCCTCCAAGCCAATTACCAATTACTTCGCATGTCATTATGCTTGTGAAAATTAGATAAAATTGTATTCGACAAAAGTTATAAAATGAAAACTCATTATAAAATCATTTTTTGGAAGAAATTATTTAACGAGTGTTTCTGATTTTTTTCAGGCCAATTACCACTTCCTTTGATGTCATTATGCTTGTGAAAATGAGATAAAATTAGATAACACAAAAATTATAAAATGAAAACTCATTATAAAATTATTTTTTGGAAGAAATTGTTTAACAACGAGTATTTCTGAGTTTTTCCAGGTCAATTACCAATTCTTTTATGCTTGTGAAAATTGGATAAAATTAGATAGACAAAAATTATAAAATGAAAACTCATTATAAAATCATTTTTTTGTAATATTGTTTAAAATGTTGGAGTGAGAGAGATGAAAAAGAAATGGTTGAGAGGAATGAAAGAGGTGAGTAAGGGTTTGGGGGTTTCTTTTTTTTTTTTTAGTTTTGAGAATTAAAATTATTAAAACACCCTTAACCTTAAAACTTAGAATCGATGATATATAAAGGTATTTTTGTCTACTAAAACGCGGTACACATTGCTAGAATGTACCAACTGAAAAACACACGTACGCGCGTTAGCAAATCCATATATATATATATATATATATATATATATATAAAAGTTTGACGGGAAATATGAACATGCTATAGAAATCACTATGAACATTTTTCTGTTCCATAAACAATGAGACATTACAAAAATAATTGTGTTGTATCTAATTAAATTTAAACTTTTATTTGATAATTTGCATCTTATCTTATTAAATGTATTGTTCATAATTAAAATGAAACTTTGAATATCATTAGAGAATAATCAACCGTAACTGTATAGTATTGTTGATACGTTTTCTTTAAAAAAATTATTTTGACTATTCACATCTTTAGCCAATAAAAATTAAAATAATAAATATAATAATAAAAAAAATTAAAGAATTGAATTCCCTTTTGAAGAATGAATAAAATTCCGTTTCCATAGTTAAGATAATTTTAAAAATTCATATTAGTTTAATGTTTCTAATTGCATTGACAAATAGATGGTTAGCTAAATCTCTATAAAAAAAGAAAAAAAAAACTAGAAAGCCATGACTTTTACGTAACTTTTTTTTTCAATTTTTAGTTAATTTCTTTTATATATTTTGTTTAAAAAAAAATTTAAGTTGGTTATTTAACATAATCAAGAGAGTTATGTGATTTTTTCCAATAAAAAAATTACTTAATCCGTCCCAATAAATATTATAAATATGATTTGTTTATTAGTTGAAAACAGTGCTTTTAGGTATAAATTTTGAAAAATAAAATATTGACTCCAATTGAAGTTTACTGAGTGGGGGGTATGGTTTGCGTGGTGGTCGACATTCTCGTTGACTCCGAAAGAAGCCTCTGTGAGAAGGCTCTGGGTGTTCTCGAGTCCCTCTGCGGTTGTTAAGAAGGAAGAGAGAAGGGCTTATGGCAATGCTTTGGCGATTCCTCTTCTGGTAAAGAAGCTGCTGCGAGGCCCTGCAAGCTTTTGCTGGTATTGGCGGCGCCGTAGAATGCATGGATTCCGATTTCAAGAACCTTCAAAGATTAATAACTGTTATTATTCTCATTAATGGCCAATCAATGGTTGTTGTCGTTATTGATTATCCTATGATGTTGGCCACCGACCATCCGTCCATTAGCCGAACAGGCTGACATACAGTACAAATGTAAACATTTGTTCACATTAATTCAATTTTAAACGTCAAGAAAATAATAACACCAATACCTTTCAAACGTACGAGATTACATTAATAACAGTAAAGTATAAATAGGAATCATGCTGAGCTGAAATTATTTACACAGGACACAAGATTTACCATTGACTGTTACATAGAAACTACAATTACATTAACTATTCCTTATACACACTTGGAATTGGATGAACAGATCATCTCACCTCATTTTGTGCTTCACTCACTACAAATAGTTTCTCATCGTTGTTAATCATGTCTACGTAAAGAACTTTTCCACCTTCTTCTGACAAAATGTAGGAATTGTTCGTAGTTTCCAAATGTTTCCCTGCCTCTTTATCAGTTCTTCAATGCTTAGTGGAACCCATAGGACCTCTCCCTCTGGTAAGTTCGTACACGAAATCATGTTCAGTCACATAACTGTTCTATTATGTGATATTGGATATGCTCTTAAGATGAAAGAATCTTTCTTTTTTATTCTTACACATAAATTGTCCCACAAGTAAAGAGTTGAAGACACCCACACACAAAAACATGGCTGGTTTGGGTGTATGGATGATGTCTCTCATTAGTCTGTGTTCTCTGAATGTATCAGCTCTTCTCCAACGCCTACAGCACCCTGTCATGGCTGATGGCTCACTTAGTCTTGTGGTCATTGGAGACTGGGGAAGGAAAGGAACGTACAACCAATCAGAAGTTGCTGCTCAGGTCTTTGTTACATGCATTCTTTGTGAATCCTTAACTCTATTCTGTGTTCCAATCTAGTGTTGGGAACAAGGGCAATAAAGGAGAGAAGAGAGATTTAAACAACACTAAGAAGTATTTGTTTTGGTGCATTTGTAAACCTTACATAAGCTTTCTTATATAACAAAATGAAGAACACCATCTCACAATACTAAGCAATGTGGGACTAAAACACACTACAAAAAACTTAATCAAACTACACAAAAAACTAACAATTCTCCCACTTGGAGTTTGATTAACACATAGTGTAATTGCCTTCATCATCAGTTATTCTTGAAGGCCAATTGAGGTACTGCAAAGCCTCAATTTTTCTGTTGTGACAACCTTTGTCAACATATCTGCTGGGTTCTTACTTCCCAGTATCTTCCTCAACGTTAGTACTTCATACTCAAGCAGAGATCTGATGAAGTGATAACGAAGATCAATATGCTTCGTTCTGGAGTGAAAAGTTGAATTCTTAGCCAGATGTATTGCACTTTGACTATCACTGTACAAAACAGTCCTTTCCTGGATGAATCCCAACTCCGTCAACAATCCTTGAAGCCATATCAATTCTTTGCTAGCTTCTGTTACTGCTACATATTCAGCCTCTGTAGTGGATAGAGCAACGATCTTTTGTATTTGTGACATCCAACTAACAGCTGTAGTTCCAACAGTAAATATGTAGCCAGTGGTACTTCTTCGATAATCAATTTCACCAGCAAAGTCTGCATCTACGTAACCTTGTACTTTTAGTTCACCTTTACTAAAGCACAAACACTTCTCCTTAGTTTTTCGTAGATATCGCAAAATCCATTTCACAGCTTCCCAGTGAGCTTTACCTGGATTTGAAATAAACCTGCTTACAACTCCCACTGCATAGCCAATGTCTGGCCTTGTGCATACCATCGCGTACATCAGACTTCCAATGGCTGAAGCATACGGAATCTTAGCCATAATCTCTTCTTCTTCTTTTGTCTGAGGAGACTGATCCTTGGATAGACGAAAATGACTGGCTAAAGGAGTACTGACTGGTTTGGCCTTGTCCATGTTAAATCTCTGCAAAACACGATTGATGTACTCAGCCTGAGATAACTGCAAGACTCCTTTTTGCTTATCTCTCGTGATTTGCATTCCAAGAATCTTCTTTGCTGGGCCTAAGTCCTTCATGTCAAATTCTTTTGACAATTGCATCTTCAAATTTCTGATGTCTGTTATATCTGATCCTGCTACTAACATGTCATCAACATAAAGTAACAAAATGACATAGCTGGACTTGTACCTTTTGAAGAAACAACAATGATCAGCATTGCACTTCTGGAAACCTTCCTTGTGCATGAAGCTTTCAAACTTTCTATACCACTGTCTTGGAGCTTGTTTCAGGCCATACAGGCTCTTCTTCAATTTGCACACCATATTTTTCTTCTTTCCTTCTGAAAAGCCTTCAGGTTGGTGCATGTAAATCTCCTCATCTAGATCTCCATGAAGAAATGCAGTCTTCACATCTAATTGCTCTAGGTAGAGCTCCTCACTAGCCACAATACTTAGCACAGTCCTGATAGTATTGAGCTTGACAACTGGAGCAAAGATTTCAGTGTAGTCAACTCCTTCTTTCTGCTGAAATCCTTTGACAACCAGTCGGGCCTTGTATCGCTTGGAACCATCATGGTCTTCTTTCACTCGATACACCCATTTGTTGTGAAGTGCTTTCTTTCCCATAGGTAACTCAACTAGTTTCCATGTCTGATTTGAGATCAAAGACTTAATCTCGTCTTTCATAGCAAGCTCCCACTTGTTGGCATCCGTGGTTTGACAAGCTTCCACATAATCTTCAGGCTCCCCTCCATCAGTGAGTAACAAGTAGTCTATGTATCTCCTGTTAGGCACATGGGGCCGAGAGGATCTTCTCAATACAGGAGTTGGAGTAGGAAGTTCTAATTGCTCATTGTTTTCTTCATTTGATTCCTCTGGCTGAGGACTCCTCAATATAGGACTTTCTGGGATATCTTCCACCTCTGCATAAACTGGTTCACTCGTTTCTGAATTTCTGGTGTCAGTATTATGCATGTCCTTGTACATTACTTTTTCATTGAAGATTACATCTCTGCTGCGGGTCATCTTTTTGTTTTCATCATCCCATATGCGGTAGCCAAACTCATCTTCACCATAACCAAGAAAAGTACACTTCTTTGATTTTGGATCAAGTTTGTTTCTAACTTGATCGCTAATATGCACATATGCTACACAGCCGAAAACTCTAAGATGTGAGAGTTTTACCTCTTTTCCGCTCCATACCTCTTCCGGTATCTTGTGCTCCAATGGTACCGATGGACTTCGATTGATCAAGTAAGCTGCTGTGTTGACTGCTTCTGCCCAAAACTGTTTTGGTAAGCCTGACTGTACACGCATGCTTCTGGCTCTTTCAGTCAACGTTCGATTCATACGCTCAGCTACACCATTGTGTTGAGGCGTACCTGGCACGGTTCTCTCCATTCTGATTCCGTGCTCATAGCAAAACTTCTTGAATCTGGTGTCTACATACTCACCACCATTGTCGGATCTGAGCTTCTTAATCTTCAATCCTGTCTCATTCTCCACCATAGCTTTCCAAATTTTGAAAGCTTCAAATACTTCAGACTTGTGTTTCAGAAAGTAAACCCATACCTTTCTAGAGTGATCATCGATAAAAGTCACGAAGTATTGCTTCCCACCAACGGATGGGACAGTCGTTGGTCCCCAAACATCGGAGTGGATGAGCTCAAGCCTTTCTTTCTTTGGGGTTCTTCTACTTGTCTGAAAGCTCACTCTCTTCTGCTTTCCAAGTATACAGTCTTCACACATGTCAATTTTTACTGACTGAAGACCTGATAGTTTTCCTTTTGAGTGCATGACCTTCATCCCCTTCTCACTCATATGTCCAAGTCTTTGGTGCCATAGATTGGGACTTTCATTTGTTGCAACTGCAATCAAATGACATGCTCCTGCTGTCTTGTAAAGAGTATCATTCTTTTTGCCTCGAGCAATTGTCATCGCACCTTTTGAAATCTTCCAATCATCATCGTGGAAGATTGTCGTGTAGCCTTCACTGGCTACCTGGCCCACTGAGATTAAGTTCTTCGTCAGGTCGGGAATATGTCTGACATTTTTCAATTCCCATACAGACCCATTTAACTTAATCTTTACTACACCTTTACCTACAATCTCACATGACTGTTCATTACCAAGGTAAACCTTACCAAGGTTTCCAGGAACATAATTCTCGAATAGTTCTTTTTGTGAGGTTGCATGGAAGGATGCTCCAGAGTCTAACACCCAAGACTCTTCCTTGTTTTCCAACGAACATATCAGCGCATCACCTCCTCCTGAGGTCGTAGCAACATTAGCTTCATCTTTCCCCTCCTGTTTCTTCGAGGCACTCCTGCATTGATTTTTGTAGTGGCCAGTCTTCCCACAATTCCAACATTCGATAGTTTTCGATTTGTTAGAGCTTTGATGATTTCTGGATTTGGACTGCCTTTCCTTTGATTTGCCGCGTCCAGTTCCTCTGGTTGAACTTCTACCTCTTGACTCTGTATGCAATACTGAAGTGGTTGAGGGTTCACCCGACTCTCTCCGTCGGATCTCTTCACTGAGAACTAAGTCACGAACATCATCAAACTTTAACTTGTTGCTTCTTGAGGAGCTACTCACAGCTGTGACAGTAGCATTCCAACTTTCTGGTAGGGAAGAAAGAAGTATTAGAGCTCGTACTTCTTCATCGAAATTGATTCCAACTGAACTCAATTGGATTGTAATTGTGTTGAGTTCGTTTATATGTTGCGCTGTTGATGTGCCTTCTGTCATCCGTAGGTTGAACAACCGCCTCATCAAATGAACTTTGTTTGCGGCCGACGGCTTTTCATACATGCTGGAAAGGGCCGCCATAAGACTAACTGTAGTCTTTTCTTTTGCAATGTTGAAAGCAACATTACGAGATAACGTCAAACGGATGGCTCCGAGAGCTTTTCTGTCTAGAAAGCTCCACTCATCTTCCTTCATAGCTTCTGGTTTCCTGCCTGTGAGAGGTTCTTGCATACCTTTCTGATACAGGTAGTCCTCTATTTGCATCTTCCAAAAGCCAAAGTCCGCACCATCGAACTTTTCAATCTTCATCTTGCCTTCGTCCATTGCCATTGCTCCTACTGCTTTTGAAGAAAAGCCCCCACTAGTTCTCTAAACTGAGATCCCAAGAACAAGAGAAAAAATCTTTTCTGATGTGGAAGATCAGACACAGCTGCAACCACAGAGCATACTAAGAAAATTTACTCTGACCAAATCTTTTCTGATGTGGAAGATCAAACGCTGTTGCAACCACAAAGCATACTAAAAAATGGGCTCTTGATACCAATTGTTGGGAACAAGGGCAATAAAGGAGAGAAGAGAGATTTAAACAACACTAAGAAGTATTTGTTTTGGTGCATTTGTAAATCTTACATAAGCTTTCTTATATAACAAAATGAAGAACACCATCTCACAATACTAAGCAATGTGGGACTAAAACACACTACAAAAAACTTAATCAAACTACACAAAAAACTAACATCTAGTACCTTAATTAAGCACATCATTTTGTGAATCCTTTTATCTGCTCGTTTGGCGCATGGCTATGTTCTTTTGCTGCGATGTATGTGTAATTGATTAAAGTAATGGTCATGGAATGGATCTCTCTCTCCTAAAGCAAAAGCTGGTGCTTTTTAGACTCTCGTCTCTTTGCGTATGTGATATGTCAGATGGGAAAAGTTGCAGAAAAGTTAAATATCGACTTTGTGATATCCACCGGAGACAATTTCTACGACGATGGTTTGACTGGTGTAGACGACCCAGCATTTGAATTTTCCTTCTCAAAAGTCTACACTGCCAAGAGCCTCCAAAAGCAGTGGTATAATGGTGAGTTCAGACACACCAACTATTGATGTATAAGCAAAAATTCTTAGCCAGCTAAACTCTTCCTTTAATCTTCCATTCTTCTGTCCATTAAATGTGATGGACATTGATTTCAGTGTTGGGAAACCACGACTACAGGGGAGACGTGGAAGCACAACTGAATCCAATCCTTCAGAAAATTGATCCCAGATGGTTCTGCAAAAGATCATTCATAGTTGACACTGGTAACGTGGCTTCTCATCTTGGATAGCAATCATTAAGTGTTATGCTAATCTCAAAAACTCTGCAGAAATTGCTGAGTTCTTCTTTGTCGATACGACACCTTTTGTGGACAAGTATTTTCTTAAGCCGAAGCACCACAAGTATGATTGGAGAGGAGTGCTTCCAAGGGAGAGATATTTATCAAAGCTCTTAAAGGTAAATCTCTTGATCTTTATCATCACAACAGATTAAGATAAAATAGTAAATCCAAAACATTTTCCCTTTTTTCTTTCTGTGTGTGTGGTTTTGAACATAGGATCTGGAAATAGTATTAAAGGGTTCTTCTGCCAACTGGAAGATTGTTGTGGGGCATCATCCCATAAGAAGCATAGGACACCATGGTGACACCCAAGAGCTCATAAGGCAGCTTCTGCCAATTCTTGAGGTCATTCAGCCAAAATATATTAGACACAATCCTATTCCTATCCTAGACTAGTGAAAAATGAATGCAACCTTAACCGATGAAATTAAAATTGCAGGCAAATGATGTGGATATGTACATTAATGGGCATGACCATTGCTTGGAACACATAATTAGCACAAGCAGGTGTGTGTTAACGATTTGTTTGTTAACTAAATCACCTCTAAATCATGGTAATTATATGATGGTATTATTGAGTGTTGTTGCAGCCAAATCCAATTCTTAACCAGTGGTGGAGGTTCAAAGGCATGGAAAGGAGACATCGATAAAAATAGGAAAGACGGCACAAAGTTTTACTATGATGGACAAGGATTTATGTCTGTGGAGCTGGAACAAACAAATGCAAAAGTTGTTTATTATGATATTTTTGGCAAAGTTCTGCATGTTGTGAATCTGTCGAAGGCATTACGTTCTGTCTATGCCATATAGAAGAGACACATTCAGTGATTGAAGAAATTTTGGGGAAGAAGAGCGTATAGGAAATCCCAAATTAAAGATAAAAAGGAAAGATATCTATCATATGTAATAAAATGACTATGAGTGACCAATGAAAGATTACTGTCATTAATAATGAAAAAAATATGCGATGTAGAGTATGTGACCTAAATAGATGAAGGTGACAGCGTAATAATGGTTGAATATTCAAATATGCTGAATTGGCTTATGTTAGTTGGTTATCTTTTATTGTACCAAGAAATTGTAAGTGATGTTTCTTTTGATTTTGCATATATGGCATCATTACTCCAACTGCATATATATGGGCTCATTACATCAACTGCATGAGAGATGTCAGAACGCATCAACGCAAAACGAACACCGGAATTGAATTGAATTGAATCGAATCATTGATTGATAACCATTTTCTCTTTCTCTAAGGTTTCGTTTCTTCTGCGCTTACTCTGTTAATTTCGTCTCTGAATCCATCAAGCTTTCAGCTTCATGGTGACCTCTCCGACGTCTAAATGGACGTGGCAATCACTGCTGTCCGCTCACCGGCGATAGTCCTCGGAAGACCGATCAGCGCCTCCGCCTCTGCACGCCTCAGTTCCACTTCTAGGTTTTCCAGAAAGGTATCGTTTCAGTGATTGATTACGTGTTCTGTTTTTTAACTGTTATTATCGTGAGGTGATCTGATGGATTGCCGTTTTAGTCATCTTTTGCTGGTAATAGTTGGAATTAGGGAATCGGAAATGCTTTTCTAATCTCATTGACATAGCACGATACTTTGTAAGTGAAATGAAGTGAGCATAAATGGAACCAAACACCGTGTCAAGAGATTGCTATCATTGATTAATTATCATTCACCTGATTTTTGTTGATGTTTTCAAGCTTTGCTTCACTTCACTTTCTTTCCCCAAGCAAGGTCGTAGAAGAGGTTTTGTAGTTAGAGCAGCTTCGTCATTTCCCGAGTCATCTGAATCGGATGCCCATGCCAAGATTGCTCCTCTTCAGTTGGAATCTCCAATTGGGCAGTTTCTTTCTCAGATTTTGGTAGATCACCCGCATCTTGTGCCTGCTGCCGTAGACCAGCAGCTTGAGCAGCTCCAAACTGACCGCAATGCTGATCAACAAAAGGAAGAGCCTTCTGCTTCTGGCACGGATTTGATTTTGTATATGTTTGTTTCATTCTCATGTCTTCTCCCTCTCTCTTAAGTTTCTCGTAAACAAACTTCCTTCCTTGCTCATTTTGGCATCCATAACTTGTATGAATGAAGCATATTCCATTAGATGGCAGCAAAACATTCTGATGTTCTCTATGGTTTGGGTTTAGTGTGAAGTATAATTTGTATGATGCGCGTGTTCAAAGCTTTTGGCTTTTTTATGGTTTGACTATAAGTGTTGTACGTTTAGATATGTAAGAATTTTTCCCAAACTACACACCTTACTGTATTATATTCCACTGGTAATTACAAGAGTAGTGAAATATAAATTAAACTCACTTTAATTTTCTACATCACTTCAAGGCATTGTTTGATGTATTATATTAGTATGTGGTCCACGTTCAATGTGGTTCCACTTAAGATCTTTTATTTATAAATCTGAAAATGTTTGTCTTAAAGAAACCCGATTTTGATCATTGTGATGGCTTCCAAACCTTTCCAGGAGGATTGCCGAGGTGAAGGCTAATGAAAGGAGGAAAGCTCTTGAGGAATTGGATGACCAGATCATCTCACCTCATTTTGTGCTTCACTTACTACAAATAACTTCTCATCGTTGTTAATCATGTCTACGTAAAGAACTTTTCCACCTTCTTCTGACAAAATGTAGGAATTGTTCGTAGTTTCCAAATGCTTCCCTGCTTCCTTTATAAGTTCTTGAATGCTTTGTGGAACCCATAGGACCACTCCCTCTCTTTTACCCGCTTTGTGATCCCATGGGTGGAAAGGATACACTGTGCATCTCTTTTTAGGAATTTCATTTGTTGACTGCAGCACTGGTGTTGCTGCAAAATTCATGAACATACAGTATTTTTTAGAATGCTTACATGAAAAATAAGGAAAGAAAAGTTAACCAAATTAAGACGGACTCCAATTATTTATTGATTCCTTAGCATGATCACAGTTAAAAAAGCAAGATCCCATTGTAGGACATAATGTGAATGCTTTTGATGAACTTAAATTGGTAACCAAACATGAGAATCCAAGCATTCCTCACATCAAAATCCAGAAGGAAGTGCAGTGTATTTAGCATTCCCAGGTTCAAATGCCAACTGTACCAAACACCTAATGATCATCTGCAATTGTATTATTCTGCTCTCAAACATAATGATACCTTGAATTTCATGAATATTATCGGACAATTCAGCCAACTGAGAAACTTTAGCAACTTCAAGCAATTTGATCATATTTCTATTTCCACCAGTATGAGCTTCATGAAGAGGTGTATTTCCCCATCTGCCACAGAGAAGTGTTGATTGAAACATGATCTTTTGCAATTCAATGAACAAGACAACAATGCTATTTTATTATCCTTCCAAGTTAGCACTGAATATAAAGTGATATATATATCCAAAAAGATATGCTTTCTCCCTGACTCAATACTTGGACCATACCTGTCCTTGGATAAAACACTTGCTCCTGCCACTAGAAGTAACTCAACCATTGTAAAGAAGCCCTCAGAGGCAGCAATGTGAAGAGGGGTACGCTGATCATAATTTTTTGCATTTGGATTAATACCACAAGCTAGAACCCTTTTCAAAAAGTCAAACTCCTTCCTTGCAACTGTCGTGCAGAGAAAATTGCCAACATCTTCAATAGCAAGGATAGCTCCCGCGTTAACAAGTACAGATGCCACATCTTCATGTCCATTCTTGAGGGCTTCAAGCAAGGGAGTGGTGCCAAATTTATCTAAAACAAATGGATGTTTCAAAACGAAAAGTGTTTTTCGCTTCAAAGATGCATGTTTAATAAAGTATAATGTCAAACCTGCTGTATCGATGCATACTCCTAGTTCAACAAGATAAGAAGAAATATCCACATATCCTTTTGATGCAGAGATATGCTGTCATAACAAACACAAAATCTGATTAATAAAACGCACTTTCTCACCACTGTATAATATTTGATCACCCCTTCATTCTGTGCCGAATTATACACTAGACACAAATTTATTCACAAGCAATGTGAGAATAGAAATAGTTTATGTCGATGTAGTTATGCATAATGAAGAAACAAAAGTTCGTTGTGATTGAGTTCATGAAAATTTGTTGTCCTTACCAAGGGAGTTCTACCGTCATAATCAGTTTTGTTGGGATCTGCCCCAAATCCAATCAAACGTTTGACAAGATCAAGATGACCATCATGGGCAGCACAGTTGAGCCTTGTAGCCAGCTCTATTTCCATGCTTCCAATAGTGAGGTTGAAGTCTGATAACAAAAGCTTACGCTGGAAATTTAAGTCTTTTACCTGTCACCCAATTACATAAATTTATGAGCTTAGAACTTCAGTCAAAGGCCTAAGAATTCTTTCATTAAAAAAACCGCATCTTTTCTTCTTTCCTAAAACATCTCATGCGTCAAATGTTGATACCATCACTACTATACTTCATCCGTTCCTATATCCCTGAATTCTTGAATTGCTTATTGCTCGTTCACATGTCTCAGTATCTTAGTTTTCTTTTACGAACATAAAAAAATAAAATTATGGTACAGTTTCAGACTCAGTTAATCACTGTTCAGACGCCATACATTAATCATTAATCCAAGATAACATAACTTTTTATTTTTTTTCTTTTTGCTTTTATTTTACGTCTTTCCTAACCCTTTCTGAAACTAGCTTTTCTTGTATTTTTTTTTGCAATTTTTCTTGTTTTGCTTCTGAAACAAGTTAGAAGTTAAGAAATGTTTCTTATGCATTTTATTCTAATGTTTTCTGTTCATTAATTTGATTCAAAATTATGTTATTTTGTTTTGTAATTTTATCATAAGTCTTTGTGTTGTCCCCATGCATGTTTGTATTCTGGTTATGAGATGTAATTTCCTCGTGCGTGATATTATTTTAAGTAATGCTTTTATATAAAAAAAAAGTTTACATCCTTAAAAACCCAAAAGAAAACTTAGTAAAAGTATAATTATTTGAATAAATAATATTTTTTTCATAAAATATTATTAAATTTAAAAACGAGTAATCTCAATATTCGTTTTAGACCTATTATGTTGGACCACATGAAAATGATAATTATTATCGGTAAGGGACTTGGTTGACTAATCCTCTTTCAGTTTTATTGCAGTGCCTTTATGCTCTCACAATGGAAATGATAAAAAGGTAAATTTTTCCTTTAAATCACAACATACCTCGCGGAGATTGTTCAACACAACACGACCATCTAAAAAGTATATCTTCAGTATTTCAGTAAAGGATTTCTTATCAAGTCGCAAAACCTTGCAAAATTCATGAGCTTCAACTGTAGAACTTTGAGGTATATTGCAAAAAAATGAAACATGGCCGAAAGAACTATAGGTATGCAATGTGATAGTGTTGTCTTCTGTATCACCCTCTTCCCTCATCATCTCACGCTGTTGACAACAAGAATAGTTATCAAACCAGATTTCAAAACAAGATAAGATAATTCATCATAGAAAATGTAATGCGTGATATCTTTATTCTTACCATCTCACCATGATATACAAAGTAGAGTTTATCTGCGACATCTCCTTCCTCCGTAACTAATTCTCCTGGGAGGAAAAACTCTTCCTCCACTTTGGTTGCCTGTTAAAACAAATTTTGTATCAGACATTTCTATGAAAACAAGGCAATCACATGATCGATTATAAGTTTTAATTAGTATCGTGTACGTAATCAAACAAGTATAAGTAAAAAATTTCTTACGATCTGCTTTATAAACCCTGAAGAGCATCCCTTGAAAAGAGAAACTTTCTGAATGAACTGTTCGTACATGCTTATTGAAATCTGCAAGCAGGCAACAAGATTCACATAAATATCTGGGAAGTGATGAACAAAATTTGGTGATTGACATAGAAAGACCTTCTTGCGAATGGTGGTTGGTATCTCCTGAAGAATAAAAGATCCGTTATAACTTCGATCATACTTTAACCTCAAGTGATCTTTAATCTGGTGACATATCTGGCTGTCCAGTTTGTTCTTATCGAAGAACTTACTAATATCAGACATTTTATCTCTGAATCTCTCGGTCTTAGACCCTTTCACGATCAACGCAGTCATGTTGCCGAGGAGGTAAGCGCCAAGAATCATGTCAAAGGAGACATAAACCATGACGAATATCATTTCACGCACGTTGACTGCGTGGATTTCTCCGTAGCCTGCAAAGCAAAGGATTTACAAAGTAGGATATATATATAAATATGACAGTCAAATGTGTGAGTGAGGAAGCAGAGGAATGGAATCGGAAGGAGTATCTGACCAACGGTGGCCATGGTAACAACGGCAAAGTAGAGGGAGGTGACATAACGCTTCCAGAGATCGATGTGTCGGAAGTCAGAATACGCATAGTCTCCCATCTTCAAGCTACCGATCCAGGTGTAACCCTCCTGGGAAGAGGGCAGAGTGGTGGCAAGATAGTAAAAAATGCAAGCAGCGGAGTGAGTGCAGTAAAGTTCAACGACGAAGAGTTTGAGGATTCTGGTGAACAAGTAATTGATCCTTGTATCCTTCTCGAGGGTGTCGAGGAATTGGGTGACACGGGAAGCACGAGCGAGTCTGATCCAGAGCAGAGAGCGGAGGAGCTCGTTGTTGTTGGTGCGCTTGTAGATGAAATCCCATGGGAGACATGCGAGGAGGTCGAAGACGAAGCGAGACTTGAGGTACCTGACGGCGATCTTGTAGTGGTCGAGGACCAAGGAGAGTGAGTTGGAGTGAACTTCGTGATAGCCCACCAAGAACTGCACCACCATGTCCATCAGAAACACCAATTGCCCCGCTATGTCCAGGAGAAATATGTTGTTAGGTAAGCCTCTGAAGAAACCGAACTCCATCGGAGTGAAGAATGAAGAGTAAATCGCCCATATCAGAATGAAGTGCTTCCACAACAGATACCACCTGCATGTGCATGCACCATTCATATTTCAGAATTTCATACATTATAAAACTCATAATAAGCCTTATGCTGTTTTTATTAGACATGACCAAGACAACAAATTAAGGTAGAAAGAAACTCGACCAACCATAATGGATAATTAAGATGTTCTTTATTTTCTTCGATATATGACAGAATTAACTAAAAAAAGGATTAAAAATGAAATTAGAGAGACAGAGACCGATTATGAGGATGAATGAGGAATCGGTGGCGGCGCGTGGGAGTGGGAGCGGCGCAACAACGGGTGAAGCTTGAGTGAGAATTATCCATTATTGTCTGCATTATTATGGGTGTCTTCTCCTTTCCTTGATTTCTTCAAACCAAAACTGCCTAATAAAACTAAAATTGTAACTTAAATAGGAAGTGATGAGGTTGGCGACAGAGCTGCATTTAGTTACATAAATCTCGTCCAAGCCACCACTCTACCTACCTTGCCATCTCCCAACCTTCAACACTTTCACTTTAGTCTTAATAAAATTTCACAATTTTATTATTTTCACACTCTACAAATTTATTATTCTATTTTTCAATTCTTTTTCTTTTACCTTTATCCCCTTCTCATCATTTTTCTTTTCAGTCTTATTCTGTATAACTCTTTTCAAAGTAAAAATATCTCTAATCTCCAAAAATAACACTGTGGCTTTTTGGCCTGGTAAAATAAAGGCAAAGAGTAGGCAGGGAGTAACTGTGACAAAAGTTTAAAAAGTAAAATATATAAATGTAATTTGACCCCTATGGACTCACTAAAAGATAAAAGGGGACATCACTATATTTTCACTTTACATTCTACTCATGAATTGTGTTTTAAGAAATAAAAAAAGATGATAAAGAAATTCTTTCTCAAATCATACTATAATAAGCAGTATAATTCCAGTTCATATTACGATTATATGTGCGTGAATTCCTTTAAATGAATTGATGTTAATCAAAATTAAATAATCATATTTAGGTATGAGATGTTGTGATATATATACATTTTTTTTTAACTTTGCTAAAGATTAATGATCAAGTTGATTTTACTAATCTCTCGTAATATAAACACAAAAGTAAAATATTACAAAGTAGTAGACTGTTTAAAACATTGGGAAGATTTATTAACAGATAATTCAAAAAAAAAATTCTCATAATATATTTTACCTATAACTATGAAGTGAGTTCGGGCAATAATGATTATCCTAATTAAGTGGTAAGTAGTTTGAACATTCATGATGAAATTCCTGATCATTATGAAAGACTTCAACTTTTACTATAGTTAATTATTGTTAACATGTCATTACACTGTTAACTAGAATATTTATCACGAGTGAGTAATAACATGTTAACTATTCATTCACATGGCATAAAGAAAAACTTCAATAAACATATTCTTGAAGACGATGAGAGCATAAATTCGAAATTCTGATCCCATTGGCATCGTATGCCGCTTCAATCAAAACTCCAGTAGCACCATTTTGCACAGTCTGCAATCTACTACTGGTACGAAATACAGAAATGACACAAATTTTGTGTCATCCTACGAAATACTGCAATCTACCATGTTGGAGCTATATAGTACATACGACACCAACTTCCACAAGAGCAGCATGAGGGATTTTAAGAGCCACAGGAGGTTCTCGAGAATTTTTTTCACTGAAACGATAGACCATTATTAAGAATCTCTTGAGAAAGTTTGAGCCATCACGCACAACTAAATGTGACTGCCCCAAGAAATATGCACTTCCACTCTCCCTTGCATCGATCAGCTCCAAAAGCTCATTCCTAACAGATACCTGCATTTTAGGACTATTATGAGGCAACATGAACCGAACCTTTTTTCTCTTCTTACAACCACTGCTACTCTCCATCGCCTCTTCTGCCACCGGGCTTATCTGAGATTCGTTGTTCACCTGGCTTTGCACCATGCGTGATGATGATGATGACTGTAAATCCTCCAGAGGGACCAAACCATTTCCATCATCCCTTGAATCTCCAACAAGCATCATTCTTTCATCTGGGCAACTCATCCTCGACTCAATGTCATTCTGTTCAATGGATATGAATTCCCCTATTGAACGAAGAATCTTCTCCTCAAAATCACCCGTGTCCCTTATGTGATCACAGTATCCACTTCTCACAATGCACCGATATATTTTGTAATCCTTTGGCCCGATCCTACCTATCAGGTACCTCTCACTTTCTCCTATGTAAGGCACTGGGACGGACTTGAATGATACCAAGATCAAGACTTGATGGAATGCAGGAAGATTTGTGATGAAATGTGAAAAGAAAGCTGGGATTCCTTCCACTATTTCCGTGTAAATGAAGCCAATTCCGGGTACCCTCGAAATCCCAAGGCCTGGACTTATATCTATCAGCCACTCTGTTGATACTTTGTTTTGCAAATCAAACTCGTACTTCTTCATACTTCCATAGTGCCATGAAAGCATCACTGTCATCGAAACTGCCAATAGGACAACCAGATACCACGATCCCTTGTGGAACTGTAGCAGACATGCCGAAAGATATGCAGCCTCTATGAACCCAAAACATACAAGAAAGTACACAGACACCATCATGTCCTTCTCCCAATACAAAGCAATGATCAGTGACATCAGACTCGTCGTCACAAGCATTCCACTTATAATAGCCAATGCTGTCACAAATCGTGAGCTTATGTCATGAATATTTTAACTGAATAGTATAGAAAGAACTTCGGGCACTCATATATCTAATCAGTCCAACTATTGAGAACGTGCATTTGGATGTTGCATATTTTTAGCAAGCTTTCAGATTCTGTTTCATTGGCCATTACTGGATTATCTCTATCCTACGTTTCACCTAAGCTATCAGTGTAGTGGCTAGATTCAAGAAACATGATGTGTTAGTCTGTTATTTCTGAATGTATTTAAATCAAATTGTAAACATACTCAAGTTAGCTTTCTCAATAACAATTTATTTCTTTAAGTTCTGCCTGCTCTCTGTTTTCTTCTCTGTTAGCCACTGCCTTTAAGTATTAGTGTGTAATCAACAACAGACAACAACGGCATACCTGTTGCATTGCCAATTTTCACAATGTCTCTGAAACCAATAGTTACAGTGAGGCTGAAAATCATCAATAGCCAGTTGACATCGGGGATGTAAATCTGCCCGTTTATAGATTTTGATGTGTGAATAACTTTTACTCTGGGAAAGCAATTCAATGCGAGACACTGGTTAATGATGGAGAAACACGCTGTTATGGTAGCTTGGCTTCCCACGGCTGAAGAGAGTAGGGATAACACTATGTACAAGTGTTTGCACTGACCTGGAATCACCAACCATCACTTCAGTAAAGTGAAATTGCAGAAAGGAAAATCTCATCCATATAGAGATACTCCAATAACTTACCTGGCATGGATTGGCTAAGATGATTAAAATCAGAAGAAGTTAAATTTTTGGAAATGTATGCAGCCTGACCCGCATAGCATAACACAAGAAGCGGATAGATGAAGCATATAAATGTAATCTACAACCACACACGATGCACAAGTTAGTAACATTTTTCAGTGTACAATTAATATATGTCCATTACAAAAGATGCTACGTATTTTACCTTAATTGATTTCTTGGAGAAATGGCCTAGGCCTGCAAACATTGCCTCCGATCCTGCAAAACAATGCAGTATCTTGTCAAAGCAATAATTGAAATTCTAACAAGAAAAATATCTCAGAATTATAAACACTGATAACTTGTTAACATTTGCACAGTTCTGGAAAAATAAAATAAAAAGGGCCACCTGCTACGCATAAAATGACGCTCCCTAACAATCTCCATCTGTGGATGTCAATTTTTGTGATGAATCTGTATATGTAGAATGGGGATATTTTATAGATGATTTTTACATCCCAGTGGAAAATGTTATACGTTCCCACCGCAGCAACAAACAGCAGCCAAGCAGCAATTATTGGTGCAAACATGATCCCAATTTTACGTGTACCGCAATGCTGCAGCATGAACAGGCCAACCAATATAACACACGCAGAGGGAACAGGTACATCTGAATAAAGTAAATGAAGCACAAAGTGAACAACATAGTTACAGGAGATACATAGGCCTCACTTTTCTAATAAATACTCAATCACAACTTAAACTGGCGAGTAAAATGCACCAAACAGATAAAAACCCATCAAATATATGAACTAAGTTACTTAGCAAATCAAAGTCTGTTACAGATATCACAAGTAGATGCAAATTCAATGTTTGTTAGTAATGTTTCTTCAAGAATAGAATTAATCAATTGAGGCTTTATAAAGGGAAATTTTGAAAAAGCAAAGTGTGCAGCATATGTTCAAACTTACATGCTTTTAGAGCCTTTGACACGGACTCCTTAGTATGTTCTGACGAGCCAACTGGTTATAGATAAAAGGGTAATCAAAAAACACGTTGTAGCAATTAAAGATAAGGCCTTTAGCATCAGTTACAAGGCCTTACATATGTCTTTCAATATGTCTGTCAAGGATCTCTGAACTCCTGCTGAAGCTGAGTACACTGGTAAACAAACAGCCATAATATTAGTATATACAGTGAAAAGTAATTACCAAATCTTGCACATGCAACCAGCAATTAATTACTTCCACCAAAATTAAAATATATTACTAAAGTGGTAATTGTATTTTATTATACCTGAAAGGGCTGGAGTGAGCACTGCGTCCCCAATAGTCATGCAGGAACCGAAGAGAGCTAAGAACAATATTAAATAGTGACAGATCTTGTGTTTCTCAATGGCCCTTCGTGCTCTTGAATCGGCTTTGATCTTGGGAGAACTTTTCTCCTCGTAAAGCATAACCTCGTTTGCACTTGTGTCACATGGGAGTAGACCAACTTTTGCATTTCTACACAGCAGTGAGTACAAAGCAACAGTGCCACCTACAAAAAATTTCTACCAACATTCAATCTTGAAAGATAAATATGTTACAGTCACTGCAGATCAGAAAGTTACCCTGTCCTTCATCATCAGCTTTCAACACTATGGAGGCATACTTCAGCAAGGAAATTATGGTGAGCGTCCAGAAAATAAAGGAGAAGAGTTCATAAACAACTTCCTGATCTGCTGCAAGATCGCTCTCTCGCATTGTCCCAAATACATATAAAGGTGCCGTGCTCAGTTGACCATAAACTATTCCCACAATTTGAAACGATAGCAGAATTGTTTGCTTCCATGTTTTCTTCTGAATAATAAATATATGGAGTTAAAAGTTATGATTCAAGGATAAAGGAAAAAAAAAAGGTACATACTAGATCCTTTCAACATCCCTACAACAAAGATTCAATTGTATATATGAAGCAGTAAAGTTCTTAATGCATGAAGACACTGAATAGAATATGTGAGTGAAACTGAATTTGGTTGACACAAATGTAAGCAAAGAATTATGATTGATTCACAGTGTTGACATGCAAGAATGTTTGTGCAATTTAGGCAATGAATTTCACCTTATCTTGATCAAAGAGATGAGAATCCATTAGTAGGGAGGCAAAATATGAGGTAAGTAAGTTATGAGAAGAAAGAAAGTGACAGAAATGTATATGAATGAAGGAATGAATGATTGAACAGAGAGAGGTATTTAGGCAATGGTTGAAAGGAGACAGACGGAGGAGACTAGGATGATGATGGTCATTATGGACCCTACATTACAGTGTCTTAAACAGCAGAGGAAAATGATCTAACATAGTGATCTTCACTACAAATTCTTTTAGACGGCTTATTATTGTTGATCTCGTGATGATCTTCACTATCACTCTTTTCATCTCTGCATTATTTTACTATTTTATTACAGATAGCAGAGAGGGAATGCCGGGGTGACATGGACACCCCAATTGTATCATTCACACACAGCCATCTGTAAGTTCTAGTTTTGGTCCATGCATTCAATAAACTAATGGATGAGTCAAATTCAGCACGCAACAGCACTTCAATTAGGAGTCAAATAATACTCACAGCAACACTTTTGCATAGTTTTACACTGTCTGTTTAGTACATGTAATATATTATTATATTTAGAGTCAAATCCTCTGGTTTAATCAGCCGTGATTGATGTTAAGCAAATCCTTGAATTATGTGAAATGAAATCCATTCCTTTTTTTTATTGACCTATCAGGAATCATATGATCATATCACATGGTTTCCCTTACTGTAAGGATACAGAACTTATTCCTGTTCCTTCTTTCTTTCTTCTTTTTTTATAATTTTTCTGTCTTCTGTTTCCATTTGTTGAATGGTTGAAAGATGAAAGCATGTGGATGCGACAGAAAATACAAACAATCAATGGACATGTGCTGCTTCCATTTGTCTCCAATATTTGCAAAGCCAAAATGCTGAATTGTATGAAATCTTCAACGGAAACTGTCACACAAAACTATGTGCTGCACTTCCACTTTGTTTCTTAGTTATTTTTTTATTGGGGAAGTTCTTGTCACATTTTAAGAATGTAAATGTGAAACAAAAAAAAAAAGAACTGATTAATTGACCTTGAATATGATTTTGAAGTCTTTCCAAACTTATTAAAAGTTATTAAGGAGAGATCGAGCATGAACACAGTCCCTAACCATGCTATTACTTCGTCTATTTCTTTCTATTTTTCTCTTTTAAAAATTTTATGAAACGATTCTTTTCGAATTTATTGAAGATTCAGTCAAATATTGATAATATATACTTTTATTATTACTATTGTTATTATTATTATGGATTAACATTTTAATTGTTTATAAATTTTACTATTATTAATTTTGTCTCCATTAATATTTTTCTTTTATTGTGTTTTTAAAATATTATATTTTCAATTCAATATTTTTTATTTAATTTTTCTATTAAATGCATAGTATAATTATTATATTTTGTATAAGTGACAAAGTAGGTCGCGTTTATTTGAATTTTCAATTCATCAACTCACTTTATCTATCTGCTTAATCAACTAAACTGACAACAATTTCAATGATGTAATTATAATATTAATACTTACAATTTACAAATTAAATTTTAATTATTAATTATAATAAAATAATTTAAAATAATAACTTTTTTAATTTTTTAATAGTAATTCAATTAAAAATACTCAAATTTATAATGAACTTTAAATTTAATTTACGATTATTATTATTATTTGTTGAAGTACCTGAATGGAAAGTTACTACACGTGATCTTGCAGTATCACTTTGAGATTTACTTGACTCGTTTAA